>NC_038244.2:38110625-38119382 GCF_000004515.6 Glycine max
ATTTTGAAGACCTTGAAGCCAGTTTATTACCGAGAAAATGGTTGCAAGTGCAACAACAGACTCACACGAAATGGTCACAATCATGGGGGTGCGATTAGAGGAAGGTGTCCGAGAGGGACGTTTGACTGGGGAAAGTGTCCCTGCTGCAGGCAATGCCAAGAAGTTTGGAGGCCACTTTGCGAAGAAGAAAGATCAAGAGGTGGGGATGGTAGCTCATGGTAAGCCTCAGCAGAATTTCACCCCATATCGTCAGGTTGCGAATGTCGCATCCGCTATCCCAAACCCATCATATCACCAACAAAGGCCACATTACCCCTACCCATACCCTCCACAGCAATACCCTCCACAACAATACCCTCCACAACAATACCCTCCACAGCAATACCATCAGCCACAATACCCTCAAAAACAACAAAATCGCCCGCAACCCCCCCAACAACCATATCACTCACAAAACCGCCAGAAAACAACCTTTGATCCAATCCCGATGAAATATGCTGACTTACTCCCCGCCCTGCTCGCCAAAAACCTTGTCCAGGTCAGAACACCCCCTCGTACACCAGATGTTTTACCTCCCTGGTTTCGTCATGATTTAACCTGCGCTTTCCACCAAGGGGCCCCAGGTCATGACGTTGAAAACTGCTATGTCCTGAAGAATGAAGTGCAAAAACTAGTCCGGGCCAACTTGCTATCCTTTAAAGATCAGAATCCCAATGTTCAGGCGAACCCTCTACCGAACCATGGGCCTGCTGTTAACATGATACAAGATTGTGATGAAGACGGTGTCATCCTGAACGTCCAGCACGTTCGAACTCCCCTGGTCCCAATACATATCAAGATGTGCGAGGCAGCTCTGTTTGACCATGATCATGCAGCGTGTGAAATATGTCCGGTGAATGTAAAAGGATGCCCTAAGGTACAAGAGGACGTACAAGAGCTGATAGACAGCAGAGAACTTATCATCACGAGGAAGGACAAAGAAGTGTGCGTCATCACCCCCGAGTTTCAGCGGTTGGAAATAAGCTATAACAGTGGGGAATCAACTACTACTCCACTGGTGATTAGCTTGCCAGGACCTATGCTGTATGCTTCTCTAAAAGCGGTCCCTTACAAGTATAGTGCCACGATGTTGGAAGGTGGACAGGAGGTGCCTTTGCCCTCTCTAACTCCTGCGGTTTCTGTGGACAACGTTGCTAATGACGGTAAAGTTCTGAGGAATGGACGTGTTATCCCCACATTGTTTGCAAAGAAAGTGAATGATCCGGCAGTTAAACAGGTGACAGTGAACGGCCCCGGTACAAGGAAGGAAGTAGGCCAATCCAATGGGACTAGTAAGAATTCTGATCATGACGAAATTCTGAAACTGATCCAGAAGAGTGAGTATAAAGTAGTAGACCAGCTGCTGCAAACTCCCTCTAAGATATCCATTTTGTCTCTGCTATTGAACTCAGAAGCACACCGTGAGGCTCTAATGAAGGTGTTGGACCAAGCTTTTGTGGAGAGGGACGTGACTGTTAATCAATTGGACAGTATAGTAGGAAACATTACTGCCTGCAATAATTTGAGTTTTAGTGATGAAGAACTTCCTGAGGAGGGGAGGAACCACAATCTGGCGTTACATATATCGGTGAACTGCAAGTCAGATGCTCTGTCGAATGTACTTGTGGACACTGGTTCCTCATTGAATGTAATGGCCAAATCCACATTAGATCAACTTTCCTACCGGGGGCCTCCCATGAGAAGAAGCGGGGTGGTTGTCAAAGCGTTTGATGGATCAAGAAAGTCTGTTATCGGGGAGGTTGATTTGCCCATTACAATTGGGCCGTTTGTTTTCCAAATTACATTCCAGGTGATGGATATCCAAGCCGCATACAGTTGCCTTTTGGGTAGGCCATGGATCCATGGAGCTGGGGCCGTGACGTCCACCTTGCATCAAAAGCTGAAGTTTGTCAGAAATGGGAGATTGATCACTGTGAGTGGAGAGGAAGCCTTGTTGGTTAGTCATTTGTCAGCTTTTTCCTTTATTGGTGCTGATGAAACAGAAGGAACCTCTTTCCAAGGCCTGACTGTAGAGGGTAAAAAGCCAGAGAAGAATGAAGTATCTTTTGCTACTTGGAAGAGCGCACAGAAAGTGGTGCAGGAAGGAACAGGTGTAGGATGGGGAAAAGTTGTGCAGTTGTTAGAAAGTAAAAACCGCGAAGGACTGGGATTTGCTTCTTCTGCAGGATCCGCAACGAACAGTGTTGGATCAAGCTCCATTACTAGCACCTTTTGTAGCGCCGGGTTCATCAACAACTCGCCAGAAGCCAATGCTGTCTTGGAAGACGTTCCTGAAGAGAGAGTGCTTGCATTTGTCACACCTGGAAAACTTGTCCGCAACTGGGACGCGGTTGACATCCCTTCAGTAGTTCATGCATCAAAGTAATGTGTCTTTGTTTTTTCTGTTTGTTTGTTTTTCAAAAAAAGGATCCTTTCGTCTTGCCCAGGACGAAAGCGCAATTATGTAGGGCTGTTTTGTTTCAAGCACTACTCTTATTAATGGAAAATGTGGTTTATCCCGATATCTATGCTTATTGCTCTTTCTGGAAAATGGTAACACAAAAAACCCAAAATATTTTATTTTTGTTTTCTGATTTCAATTAATTATAAAAAGTCCGCATTGTTCACTCATTTTCTAAATCAATCATCAATCATATGCAGACTAGGCATTTATGAGCCCGTTGAACATAATAACCCTGCACTCTCTCCCAACTACGAATCTCCTGTCTACGAGGCTGAAGAGGAGGAGGATGATGAAATCCCGGAGGAACTTGCTCGGTTATTGGAATATGAAAAGAAAACCATTCAGCCTCATGAGGAGTTAGTAGAGGTGATTAACTTGGGAACCGAGGAAGATAAGAAGGAAGTCAAGATTGGGGCATCGCTTGAGGCAGCTGTCAAACGAAAGGTGATTGAATTACTCAAAGAATATGCCGATGTGTTCGCATGGTCGTACCAGGATATGCCCGGCTTGGATCCCCGTATTGTGGAGCACCGTTTGCCTTTGAAGCCCGAATGCCCACCGGTCAAGCAGAAATTGAGAAGAACTCGCCCTGACATGGCTCTCAAGATCAAAGAGGAAGTACAGAAGCAGATCGATGCAGGTTTTCTTGTCACATCAGAGTATCCCCAATGGTTAGCCAACATAGTGCCTGTTCCAAAGAGGGACGGCAAGGTCAGGATGTGCGTTGACTACCGGGATTTGAACAAGGCTAGTCCGAAAGATGACTTTCCTCTACCTCACATCGATGTATTGGTTGACAGCGCTGCAAAGTCCAAGGTCTTCTCCTTCATGGACGGTTTCTCTGGGTACAATCAGATCAAGATGGCAGTTGAAGATAGAGAAAAGACATCTTTCATCACGCCTTGGGGCACCTTTTGTTACAGGGTAATGCCTTTTGGGTTGATAAATGCAGGTGCCACTTACCAAAGAGGCATGACCACTCTCTTTCATGACATGATGCACAAAGAGATAGAAGTGTACGTGGATGATATGATTGTCAAGTCAGGCACTGAAGAAGAACATGTCGAGTACTTGCTGAAGATGTTTCAACGGCTGAGAAAGTACCAACTTCGACTGAATCCCAACAAATGTACCTTTGGTGTTAGATCTGGAAAACTCTTAGGTTTCATTGTCAGTCAGAAAGGTATTGAAGTAGATCCTGACAAGGTCAGGGCCATTAGAGAAATGCCGGTTCCACAAACAGAGAAACAAGTGAGAGGTTTTCTTGGGCGTCTAAATTACATTTCTCGTTTCATCTCGCACATGACAGCCACGTGCGGACCTATATTCAAGTTGCTTCGAAAAGATCAAGGGGTTGTCTGGACCGAAGACTGTCAAAAGGCTTTCGATAGTATCAAGAATTATCTGCTAGAACCTCCAATTCTTATACCTCCAGTTGAAGGAAGGCCTCTGATTATGTACTTGACTGTGTTAGAAGATTCTATGGGCTGTGTGCTCGGACAACAGGATGAGACCGGAAGGAAAGAACATGCCATCTACTACTTGAGCAAGAAGTTTACCGATTGTGAGTCCAGGTACTCCCTACTTGAGAAAACTTGTTGTGCACTAGCCTGGGCTGCCAAGCGTCTTCGTCACTACATGATTAACCACACCACCTGGCTAATATCCAAGATGGACCCGATCAAGTATATCTTTGAGAAACCCGCTCTGACAGGAAGAATTGCTCGTTGGCAGATGTTGTTATCCGAGTATGATATCGAATACGCACCCAGAAGGCAATTAAGGGGAGTGTTCTTGCTGATCATTTGGCTCACCAACCAATTGAGGACTATCAACCCATCAAGTTTGACTTTCCTGATGAAGAGATTATGCACTTGAAGATGAAGGATTGTGATGAACCATTGCTGGGAGAAGGTCCAGATCCCGAGTCTAGATGGGGTTTGATCTTTGATGGAGCCGTGAATGTCTTTGGCAATGGAATTGGGGCAGTTATTATCACTCCGGAAGGTAATCATCTCCCTTTCGCTGCAAGGTTACAGTTTGATTGCACCAACAATATGGCAGAATATGAAGCATGTATCTTGGGCATTGAAAAAGCCATCGACTTGAGAATCAAGAACCTTGACATTTACGGGGATTCAGCTCTCGTAATCAACCAAATCAAAGGAGAATGGGAAACTCGCCACCCCGGCTTGATTCCATACAAAGATTATGCAAAGCGTTTGCTAACCTTCTTCAACAAAGTGGAGCTTCACCACATCCCTCGTGATGAGAACCAGATGGCAGATGCGTTAGCAACTTTATCCTCCATGTACGAAGTGAGTCACCGGAACAATTTGCCAACAATCAGAATTCAGCGCCTCGAGAGGCCCGCCCACGTGTTTGCAGTCGAAGAGGTTGTTGATGATAAGCCCTGGTTCCATGATATCAAGTGTTTCCTTCAAAGCCAGGAATATCCACCCGAAGTATCCAACAAAGACAGGAGAACTTTGAGAAGATTGTCTGGTAATTTCTTCCTAAATGGGGATGTTTTGTACAAAAGAAACTTTGACATGGTACTACTCAGGTGTGTAGATAAGCAAGAAGCAGAATTTTTGATGCATGAGATACATGAAGGCTCCTTTGGTACTCACTCCAATGGACATGCAATGGCAAGGAAGTTGTTGAGAGCAGGTTACTACTGGATGTCGATGGAGACAGATTGTTGCAAGCATGCTAGGAAGTGCCACAAATGCCAGATTTATGCTGACAGAATTCATGTACCACCAACTACACTTAATGTTCTTTCTTCTCCGTGGCCCTTCTCTATGTGGGGCATCGATATGATTGGTAGAATCGAACCGAAGGCTTCAAACGGGCATCGTTTCATTCTAGTGGCTATTGATTACTTCACCAAGTGGGTTGAAGCAGCATCTTATGCAAATGTGACTAAGCAAGTTGTGGTCCGCTTTATCAAGAATCAGATCATCTGCCGTTATGGTGTGCCCAACAGAATCATTACAGATAATGGAACGAACTTGAATAACAAGATGATGAAAGATTTGTGTGAAGAGTTCAAGATTGAGCATCACAATTCTTCTCCTTACAGACCTCAGATGAATGGCGCAGTTGAGGCTGCAAACAAGAATATCAAGAAGATAGTGCAAAAGATGGTGGTCACATACAAAGACTGGCATGAGATGTTACCGTATGCTTTGCATGGGTATCGCACTTCAGTGCGTACTTCAACAGGGGCAACCCCCTTCTCTTTGGTGTATGGTATGGAAGCAGTACTCCCTGTAGAGGTTGAGATTCCATCAATGAGAGTTCTAATGGAGGCCCAGTTATCAGAAGCTGAATGGTGCCAAAGCAAATATGATCAGTTGAATCTAATTGAAGAAAAACGCATGAAGGCCTTGTGCCACGGACAACTTTATCAACAGAGGATGAAGCAGGCTTTCGACAAGAAGGTTCGTCCTCGTGTGTTTCAAGAAGGAGATCTTGTTCTCAAGAAGGTTTTATCTTTCCAACCCGACTCTAGGGGCAAGTGGACGCCTAATTACGAAGGCCCATATGTCGTCAAGAGAACTTTCTCTGGTGGTGCACTGACTCTTACGACTATGGATGGGGATGAGCTCCCTCGTCCCGTGAATGTGGATGCAGTCAAGAAATACTTTGTCTAAAAATAAAAGAACAGCTCGGTAAGTCGAAAACCCGAAAGGGCGGCTTAGGCAAAAATGAGCGTCTCGGTGGGTCGAAAACCCGAAAGGGCGACCCAGGCAAAAGTTAGAGACATCAAACAGAAAAATAATTAGCCTGATAGGTCGAAAACCCGAAAGGGCGATCTATGCAAAATTTAAGGACCAAAAGACAAAGTAACTGCATTGAGATGATCTTTGTTCATTTGAGGCACAATGGAATGTCAAGGAGACCCTGAATCTGAAGCATCCAAACAGTGGGATTCAAGGTTGTCAGAGGGAACAACGGTTATTGTGTTCAATGAACCTTCGATTTATATTTACCATTTTCCAAACTTTGTAAGATCAGTGGAGCCATGCCATTGGCAGGTCACCACTCTTTCAAATAAATTTGAGCCTGTTGCCTTTCATTTGGAATTCTCATTTATTCAGCTTATAAAACCTTTCCTTTTTTTTATGGTAGCATTTGAAACAAAATATTTCTCAAAATCATAAATTTTCTTTCATATCTTTTTTTGAGAAGCACAAACAACAAAACACTTTTTCTTTGAACTCGTGAATAGATGAAGGGTGTGTCAACAGCTATCCTGAGAATGGATAAACCTTGCAGGTTGCACGTGGTCAATTGCTTTTTTTTTTTTTTTTTTTTAAAAAAAAAAAAAAAATATATAATAATAATAATAATAATAATAAGCATGACCACAGAAGCACTAGCTCTTCTACCATGTTTTTTGGATTGGCACGTTCTCCCAAGAAATGTTTATTCCCCATCGGTTGCTGCATACGCCGGGCTTTACTCCGTCACTATTTTGATACACCCTGGTGGCATCATCCCCATTGAAGATTGCCGAGTGTTTGTGATGCGACGTCGGGTCACTTTCCATCTTACCTGTCCAATCTTGTTCCATCAAATCTATCATTCACATAATCATACAAGTTAATCCTCCATACAGTCATACAAGTCGGGTCGTTATTCAGGCATTCATACGTTCATGCGTATACACATTCATGCATGTACAATAAAGACAATATCATGCGTACATGGCTGCATTAACCATCATGAGTCTTGCTTCAATCATCTTTTCATTTCAATCAATCATGAATAATTTGTAATCTTCTATTTCCCCAAGTGTCATCCCCAATGGGTCTGATCCAAAGGTGTCACCCTCTCTCCGCCAAGTGGCAATTTCTTTAATGAACAGCTTGTGCATCATTTGCCTCTGTTTCATGTCATCAGTTGATTAGTTCAGCAATAACCTGAACAGTTGACATTTATCTTTGCTTCTTGTCAGTTGATTAGTTCAGCAATAACCTGAACAGTTGACATTTATCTTTGCTTCTTGTCAGTTGATTAGTTCAGCAATAACCTGAACAGTTGACATTTATCTTTGTTTCTTGTCAGTTGATTAGTTCAGCAATAACCTGAACAGTTGACATTTATCTTTGTTTTTTGTCAGTTGACTAGTTCGGCAATAACCTGAGCAGTTGACATTTATCTTTGTTCTTATCAGTTAATTAGTTCGGCAATAACCCGAGCAGTTGACATTTATCTTTGTTTTTTGTCAGTTGACTAGTTCGGCAATAACCCGAACAGTTGACATTTATCTTTGTTTCTTATCAGTTGATTAGTTCGGCAATAACCCGGACAGTTGATATTTATCTTTGTTTTTTGTCAGTTGACTAGTTCGGCAATAACCTGAACAGTTGACATTTATCTTTGTTTCTTGTCAGTTGATTAGTTCAGCAATAACCTGAACAGTTGACATTTATCTTTGTTTCTTGTCAGTTGATCAGTTCGGCAATAACCCGGACAGTTGATATTTATCTTTGTTCCTTGTCAGTTGATCAGTTCGGCAATAACCCGGACAGTTGATATTTATCTTTGTTCCTCATCAGTTGGCTAGTTCGGCAATAACCCGGACAGTTGATATTTATCTTTGTTTTTTTGTCAGATTGGCTAGTTCGACAATAACCCGGACAGTTGATATTTATCTTTGTTTTTTGTCAGATTGGCTAGTTCGGCAATAACCCGAACAGTTAACATTTATCTTCAATTCTGGTCAGTTGGCTAGTTCGGCAATAACCCGAACATCTGACATTTATCTTTGTTCCTTTGTCGTCAGTGGCAGTTCGTCGTCAACCCGAACAGCTGACATTTACCCCCAGTAAAACCATGTGACCCCCAGTCGGACCCCTTTTCTTTAACAAAATCGGGTACCATTTGGTTTTGTTATTCCCAGTCGAGCCATTTACCTCGTCTTGCATTCATACTTGTATCGCAAGCATTCGCAACATTACGTGCATAACAGTGCATTCATAGCATTTTGTAGTTGAAATTGGTCAAAAATGGTGTACTCTGTATTTAAATCTCTTCGACCCGTCGCTTTAAAAGTTTCACTTTTAAATCTCCGTAACGAAGAGACTTAAATAGGGGCATCTGTCATACCCCATTTTTGACCCGTTTTTATTTCTTTTTTCTCGTCTTTTAAGCCGGAAATTTCTATCATTTCAGATGAAATTTCGGCAGGGAGGTATTTTAAAATACCTCATTTTTGTTTTGAAGACGCCCCTTTTTTA
>NC_038244.2:38119482-38262039 GCF_000004515.6 Glycine max
GTTTTTTTTTTATTTCCGTTTTTTTATTATTAATATCTTTATTAGTATCTTCTTTTCGTTTTTTTATTTATTTTTTTTTTATTATTATTATTATTTTATTTTTTTATTTTATTTTATTTTATTTTTTTATTTTGCTGTTTTATATTTTGTTTTTTTTTCTTTCTTTTTCTTTCTTTTTCCTTTTCCTTTCCTTTTTTTCTTTTTTTCTTTTCGGTTTTCTCGGTCCAGGCCCAGAGGGGCTCTTCGTTTTTTTACCCTAATTATGACCTTTAAATGCGGCATTAATTACTGTGCATGTCAGAGAGAGAGGGCAGAGGTGAATACGAACAGTCGGAATACCAACAGCCAAGCCACCACTAACCATCGGCCTAGCCACCGCTCAACACCACCCTCCCCCTCCGTGAACCACTAGCCACCACCAGCCACCACTCAGCAACACCCTCCTCCTCCGTGAACCACCAACAAAAACAAAAAAAAACCAAAATCATCTTGCTCATAAAATCAAAACATTAGAACAGAAATCCCTGCAAACACAGTAACCCACTCACTCATGCGGCCTAAAGCCTACACCAACCACCACTAGCGGCCAAGCCCACACCAAACACCACCAACCACAAGCACCGCGTCAAACACCCACACCCACACAACCACAAGCACCGCGTCAAACACCCACACCCACACAACCACAAGCACTGCGTCAAACACCCACACCCACAACCCAAGCTGTAACCGTTTTCACTCTGAAGCTTAAACGATAACATAAGGACAAAGGTAGTTCACCTTTTTTTCTAAGATTCAAGGCTAGATCTAGGCTTTATCAGTGTTGGTTTTCAAAAAATAACGGTGGATTTGAGAACTAGGAGAAAAAAGGAATTCAAAACATGTAGTTTTTTTAAAAAAGGAGGAGACTCTGTTTCCGACGCGGCGGCGCCGCCACCCATGGCCGGCCAGCCACTGCGCCGGTAAACAACTTCCGGCGGTGTGTGCTAGAGAGAGAAGAGAGAAAAAGGGAAGAGAGAAAAGAGAAGAGAGAGAAAAGCTTTTTAAAAATGGGAAAAAAACCGGCCCCGAGCCCTTATATAGAGGCCGGACCGGTTCGGTTTTTTTTTTTTCCTTGGACCAAACCGGTCCGGTTCTCCTTTTTTGGCCCGCTGGACTCACCTCTGGCCCATTTTTTTTTCTTTTCTCTTTTTCTTCTTTTCCGATTCCTACTCTCACCCCCCTTTTTTCCTTACTGCACCCTTTTCTTTTTCCTTTTTTACGCACCATATTTATTTTATGTCTTGCATTTTTATTTTTACGCATCATATTTAATTTTATGCCTTGCATTTTTATTTTCCTTATTTATTTTCCAGCATCATGTTTAATTGTTTGTCTTGCATTTTATTTTCCAGCCACATATTTATTTTTGTCTTGCACTTATATTTTCTTTATTTTATGTACCCTATTTATTTTTGCCTTGCATTTTATTTTTATGTCTCGCATTCTTTTTAGCATCATATTTATTTTCTGTATTGCATTTTTATTTTCGTTTTATTTTATTTTCAGCATCATACTTATTTTATGTCTTGCTTTTTTTTTTTTATTTATTTATTATTTTATTTTGTTTATTTTTTATTCTATGCATCATATTTACTTTATGTCTTGCATTTTTTTATTTTTTAGCATCATGTTTATTTTATGTCTTGCATTTTTATTTTCATTTTTTTATTTATTTCCAGCATTATATTTATTTTTATGTCTTGCATTTCATTTTCTTTATTTATTTTATGCACCATATGTATTTTTTGTTTTGTATTTCATGCATTTTATTATTTCTTCCAGCATATTTATTTTAATGCATTTGCAATTTTTATTTATTATTGCCAATTAGAATGTATCTAGGTCCAATGTAAAAAAAAAAAAAAAAAAAAAAAAATGAGAATCTGCATCGACACTCACATTTATTTTTATGTTTTCCGCCGAGGACGATCATGTGATTTGAACCGTATCCGAGGAAAAGGGACTCTCACTTGATCCAACGTCATTTTAAGGGATCCGGCGCGTTTAGACTTATCTCCGCATAAAAAAAAAAAAAAAAAAAAAAAACAAAAACTTTCCATAATCAAAATTTCAAAAAAAAGGGTCAATCTTTTCTTTCTTTCTTAATCAAATCTTTAATCAATCTTTAATCAATCAAAACATTTTTTCTAATTCAAAATCAATCGAACTCACTTCTTTTATTTCTTCTATGCCTTTTCGGCCTCTTACCTTGCCTAAACTCTTCTTTTTTCGAACTTTAAAATCAATCAAAACCAATCACTTGACTTTCTACTCCGAACTACATGATTTTGATCCCATTCGGGTATGTAGGCAAAAGACTTTGTCTTCCCAAATCAAATAAAAATAAACAAAAACTTTTTTCTTCTCCTTTCTTTTGAACCCACCTCTTTAATCTTTCCACACTTGAGCATTTATTTCCAAACAAATAATTAATTTAGCATAAAGATAAAATAAGCAAGAGGTTCCTATAGAGTACTATAGACGTTTAGGGTGCTAGTACCTTCCCTTTGCGTAACCAACCCCCGGACCTTTGATCTCTCAAAAATAGGGTTTTTCGAGCTTTCTCCCTTTTCTTCGGAAAAATAAAAGATCGGTGGTGATCTTAAAAATGCGAGTCAATGCTAATCAATAGCTTGATATCCAAAAATCACCGCGACACATATGTATAGGTTAAGTTTTTTTTCTTAAATTTGATGAAATTTTGGTACAATGCATTTCATTTTGTTCTCTGTGTGCATACCTGATTGTGGTGGAATTCACATCACCGCTTTCATTTCATGTACTTAAAGATTAATACGAAATGTTGTCAAAATTTTGTCAAATTTAAGAAAAGATACTTAACCTTTATGTATGAATCTACTATAAAAAAATATCTTCGTGAATGGGGTAGGGCCACACCTTTAATGAAAAAAGTGAGGTTTTCATGCATGAACACAAAGTTAATTCTTAGATGAATCGAAGTTGGATGAATGTAAGTCGCATGAGCCTTGCTTATAAGGAAGGCATTGAATAGTTCTTGGAATTTGCATCCAAAAGAAGTCGATCGGATGAGGATGGAAAATATTTATGTCCTTGTATAAACTGTTTGAATGGGAGATGACACGTACTAGACAACATACAGGAACATCTTCTATGTGATGGAATTAAGAAGAATTATATGACATGAATATGGCGTGGAGAATTGACAGACATGCAAAGGGGTCCCAAACTGAAATGGTTGATATAGAAATGGGAGATTGATAAAAAGATATGATTTGTGATCTTGGACAAGAGTCTTTTCAACATGCACATGTCCCTATGTATATGATACATTGGAAAGTGATTCGAAGAAGCCTTTGTATCTGAGGTGTAAGAAGTATTTGATGTTGTTGTCAATGGTGTTAAGTTTGGTTAATGTCAAGGCCAGATATGGGTGGAGTGACAAAAGCTTTACTTCACTGCTTCAGGTAGTGCGCGATATGCTTCTAGAGGAAAACACATTGCCAAAAAGTTATTATCAGGCGAAGAAGATTTTGTGTTCGATGGGTATGAAGTATTAGAAAATTCATGCATGCCCTAATGATTCCATATTGTACAGACATGAGTTTGAAGAAATGGATAAATGCCCCAGGTGTGGGGTATCACGATACAAAGTGAAGGACGATGACAAGTGTAACAGTGACAAAAGCACTAAGAAAGGCCCCCCGGCGAAGGTGTTATGGTACTTTCCTATCATTCAAAGGTTTAAGCGTCTATTTGCTAATGGAGATGATGCAAAAGACCTTACATGGCATGCAGATGGAAGAAACTACGATGAAATGCTTCGACATCCGGCTAATTCCTCTCAGTGGAAGGAAATTAATCATTTGTATCCGGATTTCAGCAAAGAGACAAGAAATCTTTGGCTTGGACTTGTCACTGATGGAATGAATCCCTATGGGAGTTTGAGCACTTAGCACAGTTCGTGACCTATTTTGTTAGTAATTTACAACTTGTCTCCTTGTGCATGAAGCGAAAATACATGATGTTGTCTATGATGATATCGGGCCCAAGATAGCCAGGAAATGACATAGATGTTTATCTTAGTCTCTTGATTGAAGACTTGACAAAGTTGTGAGATAAGGGGGTTTCCGTGTTTAATGGGTATCAAAATGAGACATTCAAGTTGTATGCAATGTTATTTGGTACCATTAATAACTTTCCAACATACGAGAATTTGAGTGTATTGCAACGTGGACCACGACAGGATGGCGATAAAAAAAGATCTTCAAAAAAGAAAAATTAAGGAAGTCGCCACCTACGTTTATTTAAGGAAAATGTCCGGAAAATAAAAAAGGATAAGGAATGGTCTATGGTTTGAGCAAAAGGATTCGAGAGTCATTTACGTGCGGGAAAGGTGTTAGCACTCCAAATGTCCATCATGAAGACTACAACCTTTAATCAAGTGTGCTAAAAATAAAGTGATTTTTTAATTATTTATTTTCTCTTGAGAACATGAGTTATGTTTGTTATATTTTTTGTTTATCTAGAAAAAGAAAGCGAATTTTTATTTTTTAGAAGAAAAAAAGGAAATTTTATGTTTGTTTTTTTAATTTTTAAGGTCAACAAGGGTTTATCATCGCTCCTACGTATCCTCGGTTGTAATGAAGAAATCAGACTTACTTAATTTTTTGAGTCTCATTTTTTTTGTAAGAATTAACTTAATGGTTATATATTTTTGTTTGAGTCTCATATTTTGGATAAGGTACGATTACAATAGACATTTCAAAATAATAGATAGATTAGACTTATTAATAAATATTATATTTATTATCATGTTTATGCTAACTTATGTTTGTTTTCCTATTTTTTTAAGAGTTTATTATAATGTTATGAAGATAAAATTACATTTCGAGTAAATAGTCATTTTTGTCCCTAAATATATAAGACACTTATAAATTCATCCCTGAATGTGTTATCTAAGTTATTTTATTAAGTTAACATATGAATAAATTTATTCTACTTTTTTCAATTTCTAAAATTAAAATTTGAATTTTCATCTATTAGAGATGAATATATCAGCAACTCACACATTCAAGAACAAAAATGAGTATGTCCCCAAATTTCTATTTGTTTTATCTTTTCTTTGAACGCATCATCACAAGCATATCAATCCATTAATGATCAAAGGGAGATAACAATCCACGGCCAAAACCTCGATTAATTCCTTTTCAAAAATTTACAACACATACTTATATATACATAATTACATATTGTTGTTATATTTGATTTTCCTTAAACAACAACTTGTTCTTAAATCTTACTCGCTCAATCTCCAATCGTTTCAACTCAAACAACAGCAGCGCTAGCTAGTGCCAGTGGTTGCCGCTGGGGACGAGGTAAACGACGCCACGGTTCCCCTGAACGCGGGGATGACTATAGTAGCGGGGAGAGGAAAGAGAAACATAAGACTTCTTCGCCAACTGCGGCGGCGCTGCCATAGCGGTACGGCAGCAAGACGACGGAGACGACGAAGAAGATGAGCACGACGACGACGTTGTCGACGAAGATTTTGACGGAGCAGGCGAAGAGCAAAGGAAGGCTCTGATTTTCAAAGATGAAACGGCACCGTCGTATTCTTCCACGAGATTATTGAGGTCCTCGTCGCACGTGATGGAAACCAACGCGTCGAGGTCTTCGGTTGGTAACTGGCAACGGAGGTGGGTGACGTGTGCGCCGCATAGTTCTTCCAACTTCACCATAACCTCTGAAAAGAAGAAAGTGCATGTTTGACTTATAATTAAAGATGTGTCGGGGCGCGTGTTCTAATAACCTTGGAAAAGAAAAAACATATTACATATTTGGCTTTTAGTTAAAAATATGTTTAAATATAAAAATAAAAGTTTTAGTTATTCTTTTATTCTTTGAATTTAAGAATATATTTTTTTAGTTCCTAAAATTTAAAAATAATTTTTTAATCCCTTTAAATTTTAACAATGTATTTTTTAATTCTTAGCACAACAAATCAAGACATTTTATGACAACTTCTAGTATTTTCTGACAATTTTCAAATACTAATAATTTTAAAATATAAATTCAAGGGTTAAAAATAAAAATTAATTTATGAAAATTAAAATTTTATAAAATATCAATTTATTATATTAGAGACTAAAAAATAATTTGTCAAAATTTAAGAAAAAATAATAATTTTAAATTTTAGAGACTATAACAGTAATTAAATATTATTTAAAACTAGTTTCATATCAAAACTAGTTTCATATCAAAGATTAATTTTACATTTATTAAAACTAGTTGGGTAAGAAAATGATTTGATTTTTCAAATTAAGTGATAATGTTAGTTCATTTTTGAATTTGTATTTTAAAATTGTCATCGAGGATTAAAAACCACAAAATACTAAAAACTCATTTATTATATTAGAAACTAAAAAAATGAAAATTTAAAGATTAAAAAATATTTATAAATTTCAAAAACAAAAAAAAAAAATACACACCCTAAATTTAAAGATAATTAAGTCAAAATAAAATAAATGTAAAATGTATTGCAGTGCGCGTTCTAATATAAAAGTTCATTAGGTAGAAATAAAATAAACGCAAAAACAAAAGAAGCACGTCCACAGAATTATTTTTTCTTTAGAGGTAAATTTTTGTAACGGATTCCCAAGGACGTTATTAATGTATGTTTGTTTGACATGAATCAGGCATTTCCGAAGCACGTTGAACATGATTTTTTATGAAAAGAAGCATGCCAAAGCAAATACAGTTATACGCCGTCAATGTAAGGGAAAACAAGAAGGGAGGAGAAGGTGGTGGTTTTACCGGAGAAGGGAGCGGAGCGAGGGAGGGCGAGGACGCGGGTGTGGCCGCCAAAGTAACGGAGCTTGCTGTCGGGAAAACGGGGGAGGATTTTGCCGCCGTAGCTGCAGAGGAATTTGAGGTTGTTGCCATGGGAGGGAGAGGGGCCCACCATTGGGTTTTCGTTGGATTTAGCGGGAACGAATGGGATTGGGGGTTCGGTGTTCTATTTAATTCTGTGAAGAAGACGTTAAGACAAAGAAAGAGGGCATAGAGGTTAAAAGTTGGAACGACAAGTTTGGTGGTGTAGCTCTTCAAGCTTATGTATCCAATCATTTGTATTTTGTTTTGTATTTATAGGATAATGATTTTCATGTACCCATCTCTTATTCCTGTTTGTTTCTCTTCTTGCCTTTATTTTTATAGTGTTATAATTACTATTTATTTGTTTTATTTTATTTCTATTTCCTTCTCTTTTTCTCTTTTTCTTTTTCTCACCACAAACATACATTATCTGTATTTAGGCTATTTTATCCTGCATTTTTATTATTGTATCCGATGCTTTCCAATGCATTCGGGAAAACTTATTTTGGAATTTAAAATGAAAGGTGTCGGATGTAAAATACATTTCAAAATATAACAGAAGGTGTCGGATACAAAATAGTAAGAGTGAAAAAAATAAACTTCCTGTATTTATAGAGAATAAGGCCTGTTGGAAGACTTCCTCCCCTGCATAACTTATTGATTAGTCTTGCTGTTGTTTTGTTTTTAGGTGATGGAAAGTAAGGTTATTTTTAAAAGGACAAAACTTACATTATAGGTGTTGTTAATGTTATTTTTTAATCAGATTTTGAGTTACATCTCTATAATACGCATTGGCATTTAATGAAAATCTTTATTATGCATGTTATCAAATTGAAACTTTAATTTAATTTTGATCGAAGAACAACATCAACAGTACATCCAAGTTTTTTCCTTTTTAAAATGGGTAAATAATAATGTATTAGTTTTGTATTTACTTTAAATTTAAGAATATTATATATTTTTAAGGTACAAAAGCTTAGCTTAAAATAAGTATTAAAAACTTAAAGATTATTGCATTTTAGTAAATATTGGGATATTGTTCTCCTAAATATTTGTTAGACCAAAAATAGAGAAAAAGGGTAGGTTTAAATTAGGTTTGATATTAAATAACACTTGAGTTGGTAGAAGTGTTTTAGTTGGCAAATTTTCTTCAAGGGGTTCCATTTGCAAAGTATTTATTAAACATGGTCTGTTTTTAAACTATTTACAAGGGAGTTCGTTTTTACAAGGAAGCCACGGGAGCTACTGGCGATATAGGCTGTTGGCGAGAGAGCTGCTTACGTGGACATGCCGTCATTGCTGTTGGCGAGACAACTGACGTGGCCTGCATACCACCATTCTCATTGGCGAGTCTGGTGACGTGGAGAGAGTCTCGCCCTTCCCATTGGCAAGACATGCACAGCGGGTTGCAGAGCAGGAGGCCTGGTTTTTCTGAGCATATATCGTCATTACTAATGGTGAGAATAATGTGACCATTGCTTATAAAAAAAATCTTCCATTAGAATGCATACACTCTTGTATCCTCTCCCCAACTTCCTCTATAATATTTCATCTTCTTCTTCTCCTGCGTGTGTCTTGCTATGTTTCGCTTTTCGCTTCTACTATTGGCAATATACTCATATATTATCATTTCAAACACAAACTGGGACGTGTTTTTTAAATTAATATTTTATAAATAGTTTTTATGTATTCTAAGCTTAGATTAGTTAGTATGAAAATATTATTTGGTTGTTGTATATATAAGTTTGTGAGATATTTTATAAATAGTTTTTATGTATTCTGTTATTAATATTATAAAAAAATTATTTGTGTTAATAGGTATTCTAAGCTTAGGTTAGTTAGTATGAAAATATTATCACATAAATATTTTTAAGGCAGAAAAAGCATCAACAAAGACTCATAAATAATTAATCGTAATAAAAATAACTTCAAAATAAAAATTCTAATTACAAAAATTAATACACATAAATTTCAGCTTAAAATTTTATTCTAACAAAAAAAATAATTACTTCAAAAAAATAATTTCTAAATGATAAAAAGAAAAAAAAATCTATTTGTTTGCTCTATTAAACTTAAACTAGACATTAAAAATTATTACTGCAATTAAATAATTTTTGGATAATTCCTTAACTTCTAAAACTGGAAGGGAATCACGTAAATATTTTTAAGACAGAAAAAGCATCAACAAAGGTTTATAAATAATTAAATGTAATAAAAATAACTTCAAAATAAAAATTCTAAATAAAAAAATTAATACACTTAAACTTTAGCTTCAAATTTTATTCTAACAAAAAAATTATTACTTCAAATAAATAATTTGCGAATCATAAAAAAAAAATCTATTTGCTTACTCTATTAAACTTAAACTACAGATTAAAACTTCATTCTAAGAAAAAAATTATTACTCCAATTAAATAATTTGTGAATAATTCTTTAACTTCAAAGACTGGAAGGGTCACACATAAAAATTTCTAAGCATAAAAACCATCAACAAAGACTTATAAATAATTACTAGTAATAATTTCAAAATAAAAAATCTAATTCCAATAATTACTACACTTAAACTTCAGCTTCAAAATTGATTCTAACCACAAAAATTATTACTTCAAAATAAATAATTTGTAACTGATACAAATTATTCAAAAACTTAACTTGAAAAGAATGAACGCAAGGCAGATAAATTATTGACTGAACAACAATATAAATTGTTACTTCAAATAAATAAGGATGGAATGAGAAACTTTCAAGGCAAAAGCTGGGCTATCTAAAGAGAATGAAAGCAAGGCTTGTAAATTCTTGATTGAACACGCTGCTGTGTGCTTTCTTTTATCAAAATTACTACAAATTTTCAAGGCAAAAGCTGTCTATTTAAAGGAATCCCCGACACCAGTCTCGTCATTTCCAGTGGCAAGAACCACTGCTAGCCTGCAACCTATATCGCCAGAAGCATTGGCGACTCTCTCCACGTTACTAGACTCGCCAGCAGCAATGGCAGGAAAGCCACGTCAATCGGTCTCGCCAACAACAATGGCGACATGTCCACATAAGCAGCTCCCTCGCTAGTGGCAATGGCGGTTCAGGCTATATCGCCATTAGCAGCTGCGGCAAGTTTGTAAAAACAAACCCCCCCTTGTAAATAGTTTAAAAACAGACCCCGTTTGATAAATACTTTGTAAATGGAACCTTCTGAGGGAAATTTACCATTTTAGTTCAATTCGAGTCTTTAAATTTTCTTAATTTTGACCCAATAAATCCAAGTCATTTCAGTTTAGGTCTCTTTACGCTCGAAGCTTGAGTTACCCAACAAAGAGGAAAAAACCAAAATGAGAAAATTTTGAGAAAGAAAAGGGGGCAAAAAGTGATATGGGTGGAGGTGAAGGCTAGATTTGACCACCTTCAAGCAACAATTATAGTAGCAGGACATTTTTAACAATCTCAATTCATTCACCTTTTTTACTTCTTTTATTTTCTTGCACATACTTTCAACTAACTTTTCATTCATTCCTTTTCACTTTTCTTTCTTTCTTATTTTGTCAGCTTTTCTATTTTCCTCCTGTTTCACCAATTCATTACAAGAATTACAATTATGCAAATTTTCACAAAGTGACTTGTATAACACCCCCATATTTTTCATGAAGTTGCCACAATGCATCCCTCAAGGTACCAAGAATATTCCAAAAACATAAATAACATTTAAATTAACAGAGGTGATTTGGAAGCTTCGAACATTCTCGAGAGTTAAAAAAAGTGAAAGTGGAATTCGAGTGAAAAGATTGTCAAACTTTTTTTTTCTATCTCAAAGGATACATTAACAGCCATTGCAATATATATATATATATATATATATATATATATATATATATATATATACACACACACACAAAAACTGAACATACAAGCAGTATTACAGTATTCACACATCGCTAACATTAGATGATATAACTAGTAGAATGTAGCAAGAGGGGATTCAAGATTCTGATATTTGATGAGCGAAATTGTCTCAATGTTTAAATTCTTCATCCCTAAACAACTTAATAAAGGACCAAATAAAAGTAAGGGAGAATGATGGCACATACCAATTGACAATCCCTAAACCCTTGCTAGGGATTTTACTCTCTCACAGCAATACTAGTCCAACAAAGGACCCTGATCTATTATCTCTTCACACTGATTATATATTGAAGATGTTGGAGGCAATGCAACAGCTGCTCAGTGGACGTTGAGAAGGCAAACCAACAAGTTTCTCAACAAAATCATGGGCATTCAAAATTTTTATTAGAATGGTTTGTTTGATTTTTAATTATGTTGTTTATTGTTATAGCTAATGTAAAATGTTCAATTTGTGTTTGTAATGTTGGTGTTTTAGTTTTGTAGATTTTATCATATGTTGCCTGGATTGAGGGAAGGTACGACTATTCTTTTGAAAAGAGCATGGGTCTCTAAATTGATAAAGAGGGGGGTGTATGCCTTCTCCGGGTTATATGGCAATGAGAATGAGAAGGGGATGGGAGGTAATAGAGTAGAAGGGGTGGTAAAAATAGCAATTATCCACTCCTATCTTGCAACAAAAGTTTTTTTTTTTGTGATCCCTTTTTTAATGTGAAAGGTATTAGAGTTAATGATAACATTGAAAATCAGTTTTACTCCTTCAATAAATTAGAAATCATTTTTAAGGTAATTATTGTAAGAATTAATAAATTTATCATATATGATAATTTTTTATGAAATGATAATATAAATTTATTTTATATTATTAGTACATAATATATTTTCTCAATGTATTATCATCTTTATTTTTTATGTCTTTTATCATTGTATATATAGTTTATGAGTATTTGTGTGATGGACATGATATGATAAAATATGAGAGTGAGATAAAACATGATAAGAAAAAAATAAGTTTTAATCTTATTCAATGTTTGTTACACACCAAATAATGATAGGAAATAGTATAAATTATGTTCAAATGACAAAATTACTATTTCATTATAATTACATACAGTTTTACATAAAAAAAGTCCTGTTAATTAATATTTTTACAAATTATGAAGATTATAAAAAAATTAATTTTAACTGAATTATAAAAAAATATTTTATTTATGCAATTATTTTAAATATAAAATATAGAAGTTTTATAAAATTATAATTATTATTAAAATATTTTTATTTAAAAATATTTAAATAATAATATTTAATTTTAATATTTTAATCAATAATATAAATTAAATGTACTATATGTTATATTCCTTATATATATGAGTCTTATATTCTTTTCATAATAATATCATACATACATTTTATGTAATAAGTTGAATATAATATATATAAAGGGAGAGAGAGAGATTGAGACTATAGGACAAAATTATCATATTCTATTAGAGCAACAAACAAACCGAATTACTCATTTCTAAATGAGCAAATTATACTTGTATTTCCAAATTTTCTAATATTCCCTTTTTAACTTCCTCTCCCAAGCAAACTTGGTTGCCTCTCCCCCAAACCTCCATGACCACTACACCAAACCACCCAATACCACCACCGCACTCAAACACCAACACCACAACCACCCAATGCCACTTCCACATCGCACCAAACCTACCACCATGTTGCCACTCAACCATCTACCTTCGCCATGCACTTCCCTATGATTCATGAATCTCCATGCTACACTAAATCTCCACCACCACCCCCATATAGTTATGGATTGAGTAATTCATAATACATTTTGTATTATGAATTACTCAATATGTAATAAATACTAAAAGTACACATTGCCACACTAACTTACCTTCAAGTGTGTCTTTTGTGTTGCCTTCAATGGTGATGGTTGAGTGACTAGCAAACACTAGAGGGAATTGTGACGGGCTGCAAAGGTGTCTTTACCTTTGCCAATGAATGGGATTGCTATAATGATGAGGTTGGACCTACAATAAAGGGCATTGCTACAATTACAACAACCGGTGCAACAGGGTGCAAGGGTTGGGGGTTCACGACACAAGAGAAAACAAGGGAAGGGTGTTAAGGTTTGGCCGAGAAAGGAAGGGAAAAAATGTCTATTTAGGGTGTCAAGTAATTCTTAGGAGGTGCACCAAGCAAAAATGGGTTGTATTAAGTAATTATCATTGTCCACTCTTGTTCCATCTTCGGGACCATTGTGGAAGAGAACAATGCTGACTGGAGAATTGCTTTGGGCACCAGCAACATTGCTCGTACACCCAGTAAAATATGTGAAGTGACAAAAAGGTCATTCACTTAATTTTTAAAAAGCATACTAATGCATTCTGTATGACTTTTGGTTCCTTCTTCTTCGTTCATGACTTGGTTTTGTCTCCGCATTGTCACTGTCGTCGCTCATGCCGCCAATAACCGCAAGACCAATTGTCGTGTTGTTGTGCTTCTCCGCCGTAAGTGTCTCGTCCCTCTCTTTGTCTCTTTGTGGAGGTTGTTTGGTTCTGGTTGTCGAAAATCCATATAAGACATACAAATTGGCAATCCATATGGCTTTTACAGATTGGTGATCCGTATAAGCAATTTGTATGGCTTATACGAATCACCAATCTGTATAAGGCATAAAGATTGTCATTTTGTATGCCTTATACGGATCACCAATTCGTATAAGCCATACAGATTGCCAATTTGTATGCCTTATATGGATCACCAATCTATATAAGTCATATGGATTGTCAATAAAAAAATATTAAAAACAAATTAAAAGGAACTTATAGATTGAAAATCCGTAAGGTTCTTACGGATGATCAATTTGTAAGTTATATACAACGTACGGATTATCAATTCGTAAATTGTATACAACTTACGGATTATCAATCCATAATTTTAACGCGAAAAAAACCAAATCAAACACTTTACCTCCGCTGTTAATGGCCATACCAACCACCGCAACAATCATCACTTGCCCACGAACCATCGTAAACAATGCACCTCCACCAAAGAAGACACAACAACGAACGAGCAATTCTCACCGAAACAACTCTCACGACAACGAAGGTGAAGGAAAATAAAAAGAACAAGCTTGCATGAAGAAACGTTAAATAAAAAAGCACAGGAAAAGTTATAAGGGAAAGGTACAATGGGAATTTAAAAAATTTGTTGAGTTATATCAAAACTAAAAGAGGAAAGGAAGCCCATTATACGATTACAAATAGTGGGGACTAGAGAGTTTCTTTTCTATTTTTTTATAAATTACATTCTTTTATTTAAAAAATTATTAAATTATAACTTTTTGTTTTGAAATCATACTTTATTTTGAATAGATTAATATACATTACATTGAATTTAATTAAAAATTTAATCTATCTATATTTTGTTTGATAAAAAAAAATTATCCAATCCATTTATTAACTATTTTTAAAAATAAACATTAATATTTATATATAATTTTATACCCAGATACTCTTGAATATTGATTCAAGGATTCCTTAATGAACGGTGTAGTATCTAATTCAATAGATTACATATTATATTAAATAATTCGTTGTTTATCAAATAACAAAATAGTTTTTTGTTTGTCAAAAAACAAATAATTTTTTATTTGCCAAAAAGATAACAAATATTTTTTTAATCTTATTAATTCATTAATTTTTTATAATTAAATGAATTAGGTGAACTTACATGTAAATGAAGGTTTAAATATATTTTTTTTCCTTTAAATTAGGTCATTTTCATTTTTGGTCTTTTAATTTTAAATTTTTTTATCCCTCATTATTTTTTTTTAAAAAATACATTTTTTAGTCTCTTCAACAATCAATAATTTCTACTAATTGTGCATCCAATAAATCGCTAAAAATAAGTTTGAATGAACTAACGGAATATTTTTCAAAATTCAGGAGCTAAAAAGATTTAAATTTAAGAGAAAAAAGACAAAAATGATCCAATTTGAGAGAAAAAAGAAACATTTTTAAGCCATAAATAAAATTAATGATATTTTTAAGTAACTTACTTTAGGCCTCATGTAGGATGGTTGCTAATTTTTAGTTTTGATATTTTATAAAATCAAAACTAATTTTAGTTTTGAGTTTTAATTTTAACTTTGATTTTCAAACCGGCAACTTTTTTGCCCTCTACCTTCCCATCAGGGCAGCAACCTCCTCTTCATCTCCCTTTCATCGTCCTGCTACTACTGAAAATGACACTCCACGGCCTAATTCATAATCCACTTACGAATCACAACTCTGAAAACACAACCACACAGATCCAACACCAAATTCAGCAACGCAAGAATAAGTCCTTGAATCGCTGTCATACCTCCTCAAACAAGCTGTCGTCATCGCCAACACCAACCACCTTACGTACATCTCGTTGCAATTCCTTAAGTTTTTAATTGTGTTCAAAGTAAATTTTGTATGTACTTATATCACATCATATTTAAATAATTTATTCACGTTTATTCCAATGACACAATTTTTAATTAATTCATATTTTTATATTTTTTCATTTATATTAATTTTGTTATTCTATTAAAATGTTACCATAAACATGATGATAGAAATAGTATTTTCAAATATAATATTTCCAAGAATATAACATAATAATACCCATAATATTCTTAAGAATGTAATTCTTCCAAATGCAATACTATTCTTTAAAAACAACCTCTCCTAAAAAAGTTTAAATGGTATAACAACAGGCAACAAAAGGAAAGAAACACGGAACAAAAAGAGCAAGCCAATCTGTACACGTGTCAGCCTCAGAGACAGCCCATGTCATACTCTGTGGTTTTACTCCGGATAATGGTTGTGTCCGAATTTCATTTCTCATTTCCCATTTTCTTTTTTGTTTTTTGGTGAAATTCTAATTTCCCATTTTGAACCATAATATTTCAGACTGATATTTGTTGCTTTGGATATATATTTGGTGAGAAGGCAGAGACCCTCCAATCACCACTC
The DNA here is from genome assembly GCF_000004515.6 of Glycine max. Lineage (NCBI taxonomy): Eukaryota > Viridiplantae > Streptophyta > Magnoliopsida > Fabales > Fabaceae > Glycine > Glycine max. The sequence continues at coordinate 38,135,283 of NC_038244.2, forward strand.
ATTTCCATCAACAAGAAACCAAGCAAGAATCCAAAAACTCACACTCTCACATCACAATGCTCTCTTCCACATTCCCCTCCTTCTCCTTCTTCCTTCACTTCTCCATGGCCAAGAAGAATCTACCTGAATAATCCCACACAGATTCCAAAACAAACACACACATACACCCTTTTCACATCACTCTTCATTGCTTAATTAAATAACTAACTAACATGAATCCCTCTTGTCGCTTCTCTTCAACTAAACACACCTCCTTCCTTCACAACTCTCACACCCACCTCTCCAAAACCACTTCCCCTTATGTCTTCCTCGGACACTCTCACTCTCAGAAACCTTTTCTCTTATCACCACCAATAACAACAAAGCCTTATCCTTTTAATAACATTCTCAGGTTCAGAAACATCAAACTCTCTTACCCTTTCGCAACGCTTTCATCTTTCGCTGAGGGAGAACAACAAGAGAATCAGGAGGGAACAGAAACACCACCGAGCAACGATGAATTGGGAGGAATTGCGAAGGCCTTCAACATATCGTCTCGAACGGCTTCTGCCATATCGATATGCATGGCATTGGCGGTGTTGACTTTTCCGTTGTTCATGACTTCTTTGGGGCAGGGCATGGTTCTGAAGACGAAGGTGCTGTCGTACGCGACGTTGCTGTTCGGGTTCTACATGGCGTGGAACATCGGCGCCAACGACGTGGCGAATGCGATGGGGACGTCGGTGGGATCCGGCGCCCTCACGCTCCGGCAGGCGGTGCTGACGGCGGCGGTGCTCGAGTTCTCCGGGGCGCTGATGATGGGAACGCACGTGACCAGCACGATGCAGAAGGGGATTCTCGTCGCGAACGTGTTCAATGGGAAGGATTCTTTGCTCTTCGCCGGGTTGCTCTCTTCTCTCGCCGCTGCTGGCACTTGGTTACAGGTAAAGTAAAGTTTCTTTTTTTTTGGTTAGGATGAATCTTAGTTTTGTTAACAAAGTCTTGCCATCAAATTAACCTTATAAGAAAGTGAAGGGTTACTTTTTCCTTTCTAAATATAAGATTTTTTTTAAGAAAAATTATTTGTCTTATTTTATAATTTTTAGATGTGTTAATTTTATTGTTTTATATATTTTTATTTAATTATTTTTTCTTTAAATATTAATTAGAGACAATTAAGTAAATAAAGAGATTAAAAAATAATAATTTTAAAATGATAGTATTAATAATTAATAATTAATATATTTAATGTGATTAATTAAATTAATTAAGATAAATTAGTTGAAAGGTCTTGGGCCAACTCAGTGAGTTTTCGATTTTGAGGTTAGTAAGGTTATTCATTGCGGTTTTCAAAACTGCAGGCAAATGTAGAATGCCGTTGTAGATGGCAATTTAAAACCTTGAAATTAGAATAGGAATTTTTAACTGGAATTAGAATGTAGAACAAATTATAGCAATACTTCCCGAGGTTTATTGTAATTGCTTTTTTTAATCATTATATTCACCTTTATAATTGGAGTGTTAGCATAAGATTTGAGGAGATGTTAATATAATATGTTTTCAAACATACAAGAGAATGTTAGTGTAATGTTTTCAAACTTAAAGAGAATTAGTGTAGGAGAATGGAAGGGATGGTATTATGCGTAATTTAATAAAAAGTCAAGAGAGTGTTGTTATAATTTACTCTAGAACATATTACCTCCGGTCTAGGCATGGTAACAGGGAGCGGTCGGAGGTGACTTTTGCTTACCCTCCTCTACCCCTAAATCTCATAACCACTCCCGTCCTCGAAAACCGACGGACTATAAATTTGCCCCCGCCCCCACACCCGACTAGGGTTGGTTTTTTCGCCCCGCCTCCACCCTCGAAATATATATAAAATATCTTATAAAAATTTATATATAAACAATAATCATTAACATAAATACAATTTTGGACAACAATAATGTGTGTGCATTTATTGATTACTTTATTTGTTAATTTTTTTTATCACTAATGATTACACTCGTTTTTTCCTTAAAAGTAGTGCATTTATTGAGCTATAAAAAAAAAAGTAAATTCATTGATTGAAAAATTATATTTTCAAAAATAACCATGGATAGTCTTGGAATAAAATTAAAATTTATGGCAAATTAATCAGTCTAATTATTTTTTATTAGTTTTGATGAATTAGATAATTGTATCTTAAGATCATAGATAATATTACGGTATAAAAGTTTTTTTATAACATGCTTCAATCAGAGATTCTCATGGACTTAAACATTGTTGACTTTTATAATAATTAGCTTTGAAGTATTACACCTAGTAGGGTGACTTTTATATGGTTGACAGTTATCAAAATTAAATTTTTGGAATAAAAAGACAATTTCAATTAACACTTCAGAAGAATCTTAATCTGGCTTTGTGATGTTGGGATGATTCCTGCGGCTTTCAAGATGACTGGTATTGAGAGAATTCTCTATAGGAATGTGGGTTGAAGTTAGGGAAATAGAAATAGAAAGAATGTTACGTTTGCTCATTGGATAGTTCACTGGCCAAAATTGGCAGTGGCGGTTAATATGAGTGTTGGGACAGAAAACATGTGCAAAAGATGGCTAAAATTGGCACCATGAATATGATTCATCTGCGGGAAAACAGTCACCACTAAAACAGTCACCATGAATATGGCTAAAACAGTCACTACCGGAATGATTCATTTGTGAGAAGAGTCACCGCCAGAATAATCCTCTGTTGGAATAGAAGCCACTGATGTAATCCATCAGTGAGAAAAGAATTGCATGACAAACACTAAAGCAGGTTATCGGGATGTCTGGCAATGCTCGTATTGGAAAAAAAACTCAAGTTCTACATTGACTAGAGATAAGAATAAGGCCAAAATAGAATATATAAGTTGGAGATAACCCTTATTTTATGAGTTTTTAAAGTTGAGTTAGACTCAAATCTACATTCTAAAAACTCTCTTCGTAAGTAGTAGGAGTTGCCGAGGGTAATCAGCCGGCTGAGGTGTAGACAAAGAAGGAAACACACTAGAAAGGTCACGGAGGATAGTACCGCTCTGATACCATGTTGAAAGAGAGAAAAATAGATGCAAAAGATGTTGAAAATGGAGCAGGATACTCAAAAATTCTAAGACATATAAATGATATCGTTATATATTTATCACACTTGCTAACAAACAGGTTCTTATATGCACACAATTTTTTCCATACAAGTCGGTAGCTGCTGCTTACAATATATTCTTTTTCCCTTCAACGTATCTTAGGCTGTGTTGCTGTAGTTGGAAAATACAAGGATAAAAAGAAGCATTATTAAAATTAATGAACGTACACTTTTCAACATAGTTATTAGGTACGTGATATGTGTACAAGTACGTGGTTCGTCACTCTTTACATTTTATTACAAGATTTTCTTTAAAGAGAACCTGATATGCAGTATGTATGTGGTACGGTGAATTTGGCATGTGGTACACAAGGGTATTGACAGTATTTTCCTTGATATTTTTTCTTTTCGTTACCATGTTTAATTTCCATGATATTTGCATACAAAAACTTCTTTTTGAATGATTGAAGAAAATGGAAAGATTGAACTCAAATTTGTATTAGAGGCATGCCATTTTTCCTTACAGATTAGACTTTGGAGCAACTGGAATTAGATGCCAATTGCTTCTTCGAAGCAATATATATAGTACTATCTTGACTTGGTCATTGAATTTATATTATATAGTTTTGTTCAAGAGATAAGTAAATAATTATGCTTTATTTATGCATTCAAACAATCCAATTCGATTCAACATCTGATTATTGTTTTGTACTATGCAGTTTGCATCATATTATGGTTGGCCAGTATCTACTACACATTGTATAGTGGGAGCAATGGTGGGGTTTGGCCTAGCTTATGGAGGTGCCGGAGCTGTTTTCTGGGGTTCACTGGCCAGGGTGATCTCTTCGTGGGTTGTCTCACCACTAATGGGAGCTGCTGTGTCTTTTCTTGTCTATAAATGCATTCGAAGGGTATAAGCTCTTTAATCCAACATGCTGTCTTCTGGGTTCTAACATTTTTTTTATTTGGTTACAAATGCAATCTAGGAAAAGTAATCAAAACACTAAAGAAAGCCATTTTCAGTCCAAAATCATTCATCTGGAATTAAATCACCAGTTTCACTTTTGAGTCTCAATTCCTGCCCCACCAATAAGAAGCTGGCATGTCATTAAGTATTTTTTCTTAAATTCTCAAACTACTCCTGTCACGATAAACAAAACAGTAACTGACGGGTTAGAGATTTACAAGGGCCAGTTTGAGAATTGAAGCAAAAATACTTAATGATGTGTCAGCTTCTCATTGATGGGGCAGGAATTGAGACTCAAAAGTTTGACCGGTGATTTAAATCCCATCCAAAATGATGTGATACCTGAGTTTAATGATATGAGTTGTCAAACTCATGAAAGGATATGAGAATACATCATCGGAGCAATGTAAAACTTGTCTATATGAGGAGTACATAAAAATTAAACTAGCATGATTTGTGCTCAAAATTTATTATTAACAAACACTGGACACTTTTTCAAACATTTTTAGCTTGAAGGCTATGTGGAAATTTCCATTTTCAAAATTTCAAATTGTCAACAGGATAATATGTTAATTTCCTGCTCATGTCTTTTCCCCCTTCCAGTTTGTATACAGTGCACCTAACCCCGGTCTAGCAGCAGCTGCAGCGGCACCAATTGCTGTATTTCTGGGTGTAACGGGGATTTCATTTGTTGCATTTCCTCTTAGCAAGAGTTTCCCTTTTGCTCTGGTCCAAGCTTTAGCCTCTGGAACTGTTGGTGCTTTTCTGGTAGACAGAATCATCAGAAAACAGCTTGGACATCTTCTTGTCAAGTCAAGTACTCCAGAGCCTGAGCCAAAAGAAGACACTGTCCACCACCACAATATCGGATTCCTCGACGATGTTGCAGGCCCGAAGGGTGCTCAACTGGAAATAGTTTATGGAGTCTTTGGTTACATGCAGGTCCTCTCAGCATGTTTCATGTCATTTGCTCATGGTGGAAACGATGTCTCCAACGCTATAGGTCCATTGGCGGGTGCACTAGCTATTCTTCAAGGCAGTACCATGGGAACTGAGATTATTATTCCAACTGATGTCCTTGCTTGGGGAGGATTTGGAATCGTTGCAGGGCTTATGATGTGGGGTTATAGAGTGATAGCTACAATAGGAAAGAAGATAACAGAACTTACACCAACAAGAGGATTTGCAGCTGAGTTTGCTGCTGCCTCTGTTGTTCTGTTTGCCTCAAAGCTGGGGCTACCCATCTCAGCAACCCATACTCTAGTAGGTGCAGTAATGGGAGTTGGATTTGCAAGGGGATTTAACAGTGTTAGATCAGAAACTGTGAAGGAGATTGTGGCTTCATGGGTAGTCACTATTCCAGTTGGTGCTTCTCTATCAGTTCTCTACACTTGGATCTTGACTAAGATTTTGTCTTATATTTTATGAGGGTGCATTCCTAGATATGAAAAGCTTATGTATGTGATTAATTCAAGTTACTAGCAACATCTTTCAAAGGATTGTTTTGAGGAACAAATTGGACAAGAGGGGTGGGGCAGCACAGGTATCTTAACTCAGTTGGCAAGGGATGAATCTTTTATGTTCGGATGTCAAGCCTGTGATTGCTCATGTTCATTTATTCTCGGATGGAAACTTAATAAGCGAGGAAATGAGTGGAGAATTTTTCGGCTGCAGCATTTTTAGACATTTTACTATCTAGCCAAGTTAGAAAAAACAACTTAGCAATCCTTGTTATGTTTAAAAGGTTACAGATTCAGCGATATTATTGGTAAAAACCCAACGTTTGTACTTATTAACAGATTCATTTAACCTTTTTGCCCCAAATTAATATCCACTTGTTGAAACATTCTTCTATATAGAGCTGTGAGATTCAAGGTTTCTTAATGTCCAGATCTGTTTATTCAATAAGGTTTCGTAATATCTAGACCAATTTTGGGAAACAATGTAAAATGTGAAAAACGTGTAAGAGCAATACATCCGATTAACAGAGCCTGAATTAGTATGTGAGCACTGAGCAAACAAAAAAAAATGGCTGAAGGTAATATGAAAGTACGAATTTAATAAAATAAATAAATGAAATGCGATGGAGATATCTGGATTCTATTTAACGAGAATAACTCAATTTCATTTGTGTAGTCAGATCTGTGAGAAGTTATGCCAATGCTATACCAATAGTTTTTAGTTTTTTTTTTCTTCGTCTATCTAATGTTTGGTATAATGGCGAGTTTTACGTTGACCGGTCGAGGCTTAACACAACCCTCTTCCTTAACTTGGGCTTGGAACCGCCTATGAAGAAACATAGGCAGATGACGTCATGTAATAATTCATGTAACTGACCTCACCTAGTAAGATTAGACTTTGTTGTTGTTGTCATCGCATCTAATACATATGCCAAAGTTCCTTATGCATAAGTAAAACAGTATTATTAAAGAAATGGGAATAGTGTTTTGATTTTATTAATATGATGCAACAGCTATCTATTAGATCCATGAAGAAAAATCAGCAATTGGTTGGCACTCAAGTTTCATAGCAGAACAAGAGTTATACAAAGGAAAACCCAGTACAAAATCATGGAGAGGGTTCCTTCACAGTTGGGAGGCTGGGTTGCCATCCCAAACTCCTATATAGTTTTTTTGCCTTTGGAAGAGGTGCCACAAAAGGCTTCTTCCCTTTTAGTCCTTTTCTTCTTGAAGGTCTTGTGCTTGTGGACTTCTCCTTAGGGGCATAGAAGTCCTTTGCAGAGAAAAAAGATTCCTCTACACCTCCCTCACCTAGAGAACCTTCCATGTCTGTATCCACCATCTCTACACTCTTCACTTTGTCTTTGGGAGACAACGACACACTTATCTCTTGGCCTGCAACTCCATTTGGCTCTTTCATTTTTCCATTTCCACTTGTGATCATTGTCTCCAGTGCCTCATGGCCTGCTACACCATTTGACACTTTCACTTTGTCCTTGTGTCCACTAGGAGACCTGGTCTTTGTTTCCAGCACCACTCCATTAGCCTCTTTGCTCCTCTCTTCCTCCAAGAGCTTACTTTTCAGCTTATCGACATCTCGAAACGAGATCAAGATGTACTTGTGGCCTGGCACCGGAACATCTTCATGCCAAAACACTGATTGATGAGGAAATTTGAACACATCGGGGCCGCGCTACACACATCCCCGGATACTTTCTCGTCAACTTGAACACAGGGACTGCATGAATTATACTCACAACAAAGTCCTTCGTTGGCGGAGCCTCTCTTCCTCTCAGACGGTTCTTCCTTCTGGAATCCTTCTCTTTTTGCTCTACCAGGTCTAAGGAGTGAACCACACGCTTCAGCATAGCCTGCACCTCAAAGTTGTTATGCACTCTGAATGTTTCTGTTTCACCATCTCTTTTAGAAGCTAAAAATGGGTAGAGGATGCGCGTTTGTCATAGCAAAACAATTTAAAGAGAGTCAGCATAGAAGCTTCTCAGTTTCCTAAGGTTGGCACATGTGCAAACAAAAAGGAAACCAAAGGATTTTATTTGAAAGAGGACAAAAGAAGTTCATCGAATGGATAAGAAGGAATCAACTCTTTCTTCAAAATTAACATCACTGTTTGATACATTGCGAACACCTTAGACACATTCTTGTGCTGGGATCGTACTCCCATAAACCAGACAAGACTTGGCGCTCAAGTTTCTTGAGCCTCCCACTGATCCAGTTGTTGTGGATGATGTAACTACCCTTCTTCAAACATGCTTCTTTGACGTTTTTTTCCCGCCACAGGTCTTGGTAAGCACCGTTTGCAAAAAGGTCTCTGTCTAAGAAATGTACCGTTAGGTTTGTTTCAGGTTCCACACATTTGTCGTCACCAACACGGTTGGATCCTCCATTCCCACATAACGTGTCGTAGAAGCTTGGCTGCTCTGATAAGCCTGAAGTTTCTGCATGTCTTACAACTTTCTCTATGGCTGCAATTGTTTGAGAATCGGAACGAGCGTAATAGAAGCCGGAGTTTAAGCGTCTAGGTAGGTTTATTGGTCCTGCACAAAATGACAATAAAAGAATAGTTGAAACACTGGGAAAATCTTCATTCAACAAAACCTGTGGACACGTTTCCGATACCCACACTTATTAAGTTTTCAATTTAAAAATGACTTTTTTTTGGCTTGAACACTTAAGTGGATATCTTTACACAACTCTAACACTTGAAAAAACATAGAATGTTGATTTAAAAAGATGAATATATCATCAATTTAAATATTTTGTTATGTTATTTGTATTTTATTTCATTAAAGTCTCTCTTTTTGTGTGTGTTTGCGGTGTTTCCGTGTCCTATATTTTAGACATTAGTTGTATCAAAGTGTTTGTATCTGGTTTGGTTTCCGTGTCAGAATTTGTACTTCATAGTTCGCACTTATATCTTACTCAACATGCTCATTCCTATCAAATGTAAAACTTTTTACTCACGCTTGTTACTCCAACACTTTTTGTTCAAATGCAGAATAAATTTATAATAGAAATTTTGCTATAGTCCGGTTAAGCAGATAGGTTTATACACTTTTATTACTAAGATCCTAGTATTAACTGTTCTATGCTTCTAGTTTTGGAAAAATATGAACTTCAAGTGTGAAATAAGCACCTTGATTTTGGTATTCATCAGACTGTGCAGCAAGAACTGCGGGGCCCAAAGAGTGAAGCAAGGGAACTGGGTTTTTGAACCAGTATACATCAACATCACTCAGAAGAACATTGTAACCTAGTTTGAGAATCTTCAGAACAATTCTTGACTTCACCTTTGTCACCCTTTGGAAGCACTTTGTGCCAAAGTGGCAGTCATCAAAACTGATGTTACTTGGAGCTATTGGATCTGTGAAAACGGGAATTCCCTACCATAACAGAGAAAGGTAAATTGAATTCAGATAATATGATAGCACTTATAGGTAATGAAAATCAAAACAAAGTAGAACTAAAGAACCATTAGTAGTACGTATAACATGCATTAACAATTTTCCATTTGGCCATAAAAGAACATGCATTAACAACATTATGGTAGATTCGTTTCTTATATTTCTTCATAAACTTCACTTAGTATGTTAGACTAAACACGGCTAATGCATCCAAGTCCCAAACAATGAAAATTTATGGATCTCACTTTCCTCTAGAAGTATTTTAGAGAGTTAACGAAATTATTTGGAAGCTTGTACAGAACACTCTTAATAAGAATTTGCTGCTATATCCACGAATATATCGCTATTGATCATAAACAAATGAGTACTTCCACAAATATTATTGTGGAGGAGAAGTATAGCGCATACCTGCAAGATGGAGAATTGAGAAGTTTCCTTATCAAGGGCACACACAACAAAATTTTCAATGGAAAGTTTTCGTAATCTGCAAACCCAACTCATGAGCATATCCTTGTAGCTATATCCAGCAACAGTAAGTATAACTGTTTTAGTTTTGTCTGAAGTGATAGAAAGAAGTGATTCTAAGGAGAATGGAAGCTCCAGTATTGATGGAATTTTCGTCTGATCCTTCACAGAGCAATCTAATGATTTTGTATGTGAGTTCAGACGATCGATGCAATACACTGTATTTTCCTTTAACCAAGATGGAATAACCTTTTCCTTCATCAAGTTCATTGCACCTTGGTGTCCAATAGGATAAACAATGTTTTTCTTGGTATCAACCATAATGTATTGTTTATTACACTTCAAAAGTTTGACAAGGCTAGTGAAATTAGCTTCACTATAGAAGAATGAGCCATAGTTTGCCCCTATGTGGGAATTGCCAATGTACTCCCAACTTCTATTTTCAATATCTACAGCACTAGAATTCCCATGTGTAGGACTGAAATCATCCTCTTCATTCAGATGGAAACTTGTGATGGTCAAACTAGCATCAAACACAAATCTGAACTCAGATGACATGGCCTCATGAATCAGCCAATTGTTGTGTGTACCCTTACCGTACAAGAATGGAGGAAGAACTCCACTATGTAGAGGCGCATCCTTGTTGTTCCACACCATGAGCATTCTTGAATAACAACAATGTTTCCCCTGCCAATTGTGCTGAAGTATTTTCTGCAGCTGAAGAAGAGGGACAATTCAATATAGCTTTCTTGAGCATATAAAGTGAGTGTGGCTAAGAATTTTCGTTAAGTGTTTTCAGTGAGTAATTTCTCTCAGACCCTTGAAAGATTTTCAATTTTTCATACCTCCTGGACATTCATCCGTTTCCTATTATCCGTCTGCCAATGTTTCCCAGACTCATCCAAATGGAATGGAAAGGAAGAAACATTTTGAGCCGAAGCAACAAGAAGCCAATCATGGTCAAGTTGATACACATGGTTTAGAGTGGAGATGAATCCAGAAAGGATAACGGTTTCAGAATCAATGATGACAGATATCTCTGATGTGTATGAGCGTGATTTTGCAACCATGGAATGGAAAAAAGGAGTACCAAGGAAGCTGGATAAAAGATAATAATTAGATAGAAGTAATTTAGATCTTTCCTTGTACATTAGGTAACAATGACTTGGCTTATTTTATCAATTACATGACAAACACCAAAAACTCCATCGCCATGCATTATTATTATCAGCATTGTATATAATCTATGGAAACAAAGAGGATACCATATGATGATGGTCTTTGTCTTACTTGAGATTTATTAAAAAATCTTTATGTTGTATTATTTTCTTCACTCAGGTCAATCACATAAAAAAAAAAAGAATTTAATTGGAATATACAAGGAGAGTAAAAGTTGTTACACTATCGTCTAATCATGATTGCAATATAATTAAAAATAATTAATTTTTGTAATAATTATTTTACAAGGTATCTATAAGGTGATTTTTAATTGATTGACAATGTAAGGATTTTAACTGTAAAAATTAAACATAAAAAGTAAATCAATATATGCAAGTGACTTGTATAACTTAGTGATAACAGTATGAGGTTTAGACAGAACAAACAAATTAATGACCTTGAGTAATGCAATATACCAACTAGAAAACCACCCGAGTAGCAATTTCTGCAATGAGTATCAAATCATGAATACTATTCTCTAGCACACGAGGGACAATTTACTTACGTGAAATCAATGTTAGTGTCAACTAAAACCCTGGAATCAAAAGCATCTGCAAAAGAGGAAACAGAAGGATCTTGACTGAACAAAACAACTGTAACATATGGAGACAGAGCCAACCATGACCGAATAGCTAGTGTTTGTCTGGTCCTAATAGAGCCCTTAAAGGGTTTAGGAGCTGTGAATATGGTAATATTACTTAGACTTGTGGAATCCAAGATAGCATTTTTGAAAGTTCTGGTGTGATCCTTTAGTGAAGATAATCTCTGAGTGGCATAGAGAGAGAGAGAAATGAAGGCAAACCCAGATAGCCAAACTAACCATAGCTCCACCTGAGATCCCTGAAAATTAAGTACAACAAGATTAGCATGCTTTGAAAACAAGGCTTTTGAAAGAATGCAAAAAAAATTAAAATTAAAATTTAAGGACCTTCATGGCTTTTTACTGAGAAAAATGTGTTCTTGTTGTGTCAACTTATGGGTTGTGGAGATATAAAGTTGGCTTGGTTATTAAGGGAGAAGGAAATGGGGAAAAGGCCATAGGTTCGACCCGCTAACAAAAAAAAACTAACATTTTTCCATAAAAAATAAACTCTTCATGGATTGTTAAAAGAAAGAGAGGAAGAGTGGTGCTTTACCTGAAAGAAAGAAATGCAACTCTAACAAACCCACTAAGCCACTATTGAGACATGTGGAGTAGTCTGACGTCACAAGCACGTTGGCTTCCTCCAAGGTCTTCATCAAAGTTGCAAGAATTGAATTGAGTATAGAAAAAACAAAAAAAAGAATGAGATGATAATAAGATACTAGTCAAGAGTCAAACTCGTTAAAGATACTAAAGATATAAAAAAACGTTTCATGAGTAAAATCGAAGTTAACGAGGTTCAATGCCGTTGCCGGTTTTCTGCATCATGAATTCACGAATAGCATGTGGACATTTCCAAATGCATACGTAAAGGAGACAGGCTGAGGTAGTTAATTAAACCAACAACATGCATATAATTAGCAACCTACCTAATTACAGTTAACAATCAATAATCAATAGTTTAGTCTTAGGTTATGGATACTGCTTTCTTCACCTAAAACACGGATAAATGACAACCATGGTTGTCCCCTCTACTGAACTAGGGGAATTTTACAAAGAAAATATCAAAATATGATCATTCTAAAGTATAGATTTAAATATCTTTTTCGTGCATGTGCATGTAATTTAATATTTTTTTTTCATTTCTGTTCTTGTAAAAAACTGATTTAATACTATATTTTTGTCTTTAAAGTATTTTAGATAATATTTTTTTACTGTTTAAAAAGTTAACTAAAATGTTTTAAGGATAACAAGGATTAAAATGAAAAAAAAAACAATACTAAATTGTAGTAAAAAAAATATTTAACCCTAAAATATATTACTGATATAAGATTGTTATTACTTGATCAAAGGTCAACTAGTTAGTCAAACTGTCATGTTCCATACTACATGATGTAAACAAAGTTTGATTTGTACTACCTAATGTGGATTCTTATTAGTGGCAGGACGGAAAAGTTGCACAAGTTGTTTAACTATAGGTTCTATGGAAACATTTACACATCTATAAAAAACCACACACATCTATCATCATGGATATAGCCATATAGGTTCTTATTGATAATGTATGTTCTCATCCAGTTCTTAATTCAAGTCCTTTATTTTCTTGTCAATGGTCTTTACAATCTATTTATTGTTTGATTACAAGTCCCAAAAATAGAAATATATTTATTGGTTAGAGCCACAGTGAAAAATCATCTATTTGAGAATCAAAATACTTTTATTCTTCAAATAAATGTTTATCATCAACAAATGTTAATAATGAAAATGGCAAATGAGAAATTTTATTAAAATATTAAAGGTGAAAATGAAAAATAAATAATAAATTATAATTTTAAACACTACTATCAGATACTTCTATTTTAATCAAACAAGTTTATAACAAGTTAATCAAATAAATTATAAATTAACCAGAATGACCTGACAAATGTACTAATGTATACAGTTGAATTTGGCCGACTATTGGCGTGGCTTAAATATAATGATCATAACGATTTCAGAATTGATTAAGGAATAAGATCTAAAGATCAATAATGCTAACTGTAACAATAAATCAATAATGTTTTTTTTTAATCAGGATATCCTTCTGCTGAAAATCAAAGACCAATCTTCTAAAATACTGACATCCATTTAAGAAATTGATTTCTCTCAATAAATATTTTTCCATGAAGAATCAAACTCATGATCATCTGATTAGGAAACAAATTATCTACCCATCAATGTCACACCTTATTTAAAAAATCAATAATGCTAACAGCCTAGAAAACAACCAAATATACAGAATCGTGACTCTCATTCGCAATTATTGCCGCGTCACTTGAAAAATGATAATACAATTATTGCCATACTGCCTACCCGGCACCAAACTTTTCTACCTACCTTTATAGAGAAATCTTGCAAGTTGTAACTTCCTTTCCTGAAAAAATAGCAAGATTTCTTCTAAAACTGCCTCAAGATGAATTACAAAATTTAAATCAGAAGTTTCAAACTCGCGGAAGGCAATATCACAAAATCACGAATAGCACAGAATGTGGCCATTACAAGATGCATAACGTCTTCTAGTCAATAAGCTAAGAGACACAGTAGAAACGTGTATTGCCATTCACTTTAACGCAACTCAAGTGATTAAACCAACACAGACATTCACATTTGTACCTGTTACACTAACATCAATAGCCTCATCTAAGATAATTTTTTGCATGGGATAGGTGGCATAGATGATTCTCCATTCAACTCGTCTATTCAGTATTTACGTGACATGGGTAGAGGTGGAAAAGGAAAGGGAAAAAAACACAAGAAAAATGGACAGTAGATTATTTTATTAAACTTTATCTGAATCAGTCAGCCAACACATCCAGCAAAAATAGGATTAGCCATTTATGAATTTGTCATTACGAATTATGATATTGATGGGATATAAGTACATACTGGATTTCGAATGAAAGAAGCTATCGATTTTTCAGTTTCCTTTTTTACATCAAAACATATTACAGCACATGTTCAACCCTGCCCAGTTTTATACTACTCCCTAAAGAACAGTAGCAAACCAGGAAAATAACAGTATCATTATATTGAACCCACAAAAATGGGAAAAGTCACCACTATCTATTTAATTTTTAATCAACATTCCCTTGAAGACCAAACATCACAAGCTTCGCCCTACGCCTCCAAATTTATGTTCTCTTGAATGAACACCGTAGATGCAAAGTCAACCATCTCTGTCCCCATCCATTCATCTCTGCCGCCGAACAGGTGATCTGGATCTTGACCTCCTTCCCCTGCATAAAAGGGTTCCAGTAAAAAAGAAGGCACCATTGTAACATAAATATGAAGCCTGACAAATTCACCTGTGCGACTTTAATCTTATATGATGATGGAAGTTTGTCTGAAAAACATAAATCTTAATCTTGAAAAACTCTATGGCAACAAACCTGGAAGAATCAAGAGAAGTATAGGGAGAATGCCTGCGCTGAGAACGCTTGCTATGAGGAGACCGCAAAAGTTGTCTAAAAATGAAACCACCGTACTGACTTGGTGAGTTTAAAGTATACAAAAGTTTATAAATACAACTCAACCTGGTACAGTGTCAACACTCCATTGGAAGAAGCCTATTACAATAAGTCCTATCTGTTCCTAATGAGTATGATCAGAATCAAACAAACGTTTACCAGAAACTACAAATGTACCTACATATCTTAGATTCAGGGTACAGATATCCTTACAATTATGGATAAACACGTGCAACAATTTTTTGCACAAAATCTATAGTTTCTTGCTCTTCTATTGTGTCTTATATTATATTGCAGATGGATAATTGATAGATCAGAGTAGACCAAAGATGCATGAAAATGTGATTATTACTACAAACTTGAACATTATGAAAAACAATCAATATAACACGCAATAAGACAATTTAACTTCAACAAAAAAAGACCCAAATGATTGAATCTGTGGCATGGTATCAGCTTCAGAATCCTCAAACTGCCAAAAGTCATAGGCTAAATATGTTTTCTCACAGGAACAAGGTTAAAAATAAGTCAACTACCATACCGTACAAAAAACTAGAATATCAGTAGTTCTATTTTCAAACTTGCAGGCAACTTTAGTAACAGTAATCTCATAAGTTGAACCAAGGCAGACGTAATCTTGTAAATAATGGAAGCTTGCCCAGCAAAGATAAAACTGATCATACATAAAAATGTATCAGAAAAATACCTACAACCTACACAAACAGTCAAACACACATTTAGATAACTATCATAATATTGCAAAAAATATTGGTATACAATAAGACCAAAAAATCTTATCAACCAAACAAGTGAATAAAAAATACATAAAAATGTTAGACGGCCAAAGTCCAAAAATAATGCAGAAATAAATATAGAACTTTCTGGCCTTCTGAGATAGCAAGAAAGAGCTTCAGTGACAAGATTGAGGGTAGCAATTAAGCCTCCCACCTAAAGTCGTGAGAAGATAGACCTAGAGCTGAAATCGTTAAAGGAAATTATAGAAAAGCTGGTAGTATGACTAGTATCATCATTTAAGATTCAACTTTACACATATAAGCTAAGAAAAACTATTTGTATTGCAACCCACCAAGATTCTATTAATAACCAGAAAAACATTAACCATGTCAGAATTACTAAGATGGTAAATGTATTTTACACACACCCCCGTGCACACACATACTGATATACATACATATATATATATATATATATATATATATATGAACAGGAAGAAAGATATTGCAAGATGTTCTGAAACACCCAAACTTCAATATTCCAAACCTGAACAATGTAAGGATCTCTTAATAAATAATACCTTCTTTTAGATCTGACTGGAGACGGTGATAAGTCACGCTTTCTTGAATGCAGCTTCCTGCATTACAAAAATGATATGAGACTACATATGACAACCAGACAATGAGGTTCAAATGGAATGTTTTAAACCTTTTTGAGCCATCTGATCCTTCACCACTTGAATCACCAGCATGATTAATACAATCCTTCTTGGTTCTACCTCTACTGCTTACTGAAGATGAACGCCTTCTTCTATGCCTGTCATTATTACTTGCATCTTTTTGCCTTGATTTATGTTCCCCCTTATCCTTTGCATGCTCCCTTTTCCGGCTAGTATCGTCAGTGGCACTACCTCTATGGGATTTTTCTGCTTCCTTTTTATCATCCTTGACATCAACATGAGAGGATCTTTTCCTTGAGTCTGATTCCTTTGCCTTCTCCCCGTGCCTTAAACTGTGCTGTTTCACTCTTTCTTTTGCTTCACTGCCATAATCTGTTTTGTCCCTTTTCTGATTCCTTTCATCCTTTCTTCTTTGATTCTCATTACCTTTTTCATCTATCTTAGTCTTACTACTGTGTACCTCCTTTACAAAGTCTTTCTCAGAAGTACTCCTGTCAGGTCGATCATTTTTTTCTGATTTTTTTCTGCTTTCCCTACCTGAATGATCATCCATTGCTTTTTCCACACTAATGTTCTTTCCAGGCAGTTCAGATCGTGGTATCCCTGAAGTATCTTTAGAACTAAAACCATTAAATCTATCATGGTTTCTTTCAATGAAATTAAGCCCATTATCCCTCAGATCTTCAGACACCACCTTGGAAGAATGTGAATGATTGGATTCCTTGGTCACCTTGTCATCATGCAACTGATCAGTAGCAGCACCATTGCTACTTCTGGATGGTAAAGAGATAGTTTTGACCTGATTATTCACCAAATTAGTTTCACTTATAGCATGCTCATCAAGTTGTGAAATGCCATTAACAGATAGATCATGTGTATCTGACAAAGGTTTCTTAATCCCTGACTTATAGGCAGCATCTTTTGCAGGAGTTGGCACACTGGAACTCTCAATTTCATTGTCTCCATCATCAGCATCAGAACCATAATTTCCAAGACCTAAAACATCTCCAGGAGAGCTGGAATTAGATTTTTCACTGGCATCAACATTTTCTACCTTCTCTTTGATTGGAACAAAAACTTTTGCAGATGCCTTAGGAACTGTAGCTGAGGGAGGAGATGCTGATGCCTTATGGTTTGAGGTGGCAACCTTGTGACCCACTACAGAAAACACATTGTTATAACCTAAAATATTTAATACTCAATTGTTAGAATAAAATCACGTATATAGATTAATAGATACAATTTAAGAGAAAATGAGATGGCATCAGATGATTAATTACCTTCAGCAGTAAAATCATCTTCAGCAAGAACTTTGGTTGCAATTTCATCAAACAATTCATCAGTAACCTAAGAAGAAGCAGTAATTAGAACTACAGTATATTTATTTTTCTGCTACATACAGTACACTGATGTAAATAAGATAAATAATGCACGTTTTAAACAATGGTTACCTTCAAAAGAACTTCAGTCAGAACTCTTTTTATTTCTAGGTTGATTGCTGCAGTTCTAGCTGCTTCAACTTGATCCTACATATGAAATACATCATACTGAATTAAAAATTATAACGGCATTTAATTTATTGTGGACACAAACTTTAATATTATAAAATGAAACCTCTTCGTCTTCTTCATCCTCAGCTGATCTAGACGAATCAATGCTTTTACTATCTGCCTCATCACCTCTCGCATATGATTTGTCAATGCCATCATTTACAAATGTTTCCTCCTTCAGATTCCCTGCAGGAGCAGGGATGACTTTTTTCTTTATTTCATCTTTCAGCCAGTTAGGGACTGAAGCCTGAAAAATAACAGCAAAATGAGTTTTGATGGCATATATCTATCCAAGCATTAACCTTAACAACAGTTTTGATGGCGCATATATATATATATATATATATATATATATATCCAAACATTAACTTACCTTCTTAGGACGATCAGGAATACCAGATACCCCATACACATCAGCAGAGAAAGCCACAGTAGGATGAATTGTGGTTCCTGTGCTAAGAGTAAAGGGTGCACCAGTTGGTTGTATGGTTGAAGGGAGGCCAGGTCCAGGAAACCTTCCAAATGGTGGTGCCACATGACCAGGAGTGGTGATAGAAGGGTCATGCTGCTAAATTAACCAAGTGTCAAGAGCATTATAATAAGCATTAGTGACTAGGAAAACAAAACATTTCAAAATTAAAACCTGTTGCCCAGAAGAAAGAATTGGTGGTATTGGTGGATAACCAACACCAGGTGCCACTGGAGAAACCCAGTTATTCATTGAAGAGCTGGAATCATGATGACTATAAGTTGATTGCATTTGCAAGTCACTATCACGATTAAACCTAGGTGCAAAATCTAATGGTTGATCAGCAAGACTGATAGCAGAGTCAACTGAGTGGCAGCCAGACGCAAAAGGTGGTGCATGCATTGATGGTTGCACATGGTGTTCTTGAGATGAGGAACTTGACAAAGGAAAGGCCGAGTATGATTGTTGAATCTGCTCAGCAGCCTCTTTACCTGTTAAGTCAATACTCGCGAATTAAATGAGGGAGAATATGAAGCATTAAAATTAAATATCTGGTCCCCAAAGATCTAGAGTCATACATTCATGAAAGGAACAAAAAAATGAGTAATCTTTAAAAAGCCCTTTCCAACTGTCTAATACTACCTCCGGTCCTATATATAAGAAACAATTACCCAATTCATTAAGACAAATAAAAGTGGTTAGATTAGTTAATTTGTCATAAATTTTAATTTTATTTCAAGAATACTCATTATATTAATGATTTAAGAGGTGATTATTTTTCAAAAGATAATTTTTCAACCAATGAGTATATCTTCTTTTGTTGACAGCTCAATAAATGCACTCACTTTCATGGAGAAATGAGTGTAATCATTAATAGACCTCACAATTAATTAGGGGTAAAAAGGAAATTTAGCAATAGAGAAGTCCTACGTTTCTTATAATCAGGACCAAGAAAATATTGCCTTTTGTTTCTTTATATATAGGACTGGAGATAGTATTACTGACTGCTAGCTGTTCTCCAACTCATCTTTTGATATGCAACATTTAAGTATTATAACAATACACGCCTACTACCTATCACAAGGTGCAAATAAACCAGCATAAATGGGTTTATCATTCCTTGGCTAGGTCCTGAGCAAATAGATGAAGATGTGGTAATATTTACATGTAAGGCAGTGAGGTGCCAAAAAAGATATAAGGTCCAACAATCCATATATCCTATATCCTAATACAATAAATAATGCCCAGAAAATGAACAGACACCTGACCTAAAACGATTAGGTGGGCACCGCTTATAAATAACTATTAACAATTAGCTATATAATAATGTACATTGAAGTGATTAAAGGATATTGCTCAATCATCACTAATGGGTACTTCATCAGGACTTCCGATTCGATATATAAATAATCAAGTACAACTTATTATTGTTAAGCACTTGGATGGTGAAAATAATTAAATAAACATGCAACTATTCCCCAATTTGAGCCATCTAATTCTCAGCTCAAGTTGCTTCACATAAAAAGTGGAAGCAACTTAACAACATAATTTGCTTGACAAGATAAGAATAAAGCAATGTCTCATATAGTTCCCTATATTTCTAAACAAGAACCGATGTGGACCTTTTACTAAAACAACTATTATTTTGAATTAAAAAAGTGGCACCTAACCCCACACATACATCATCCAGTTTCTCAGCCTTTCTTCCCAATGCTTGTCCAGAGAGACCTTGAAGATTAGGCTGTCATAATAACAGATAGGACAAGAATATAGTCTTCAATAGGTCGTAATTTTATTAATGCTGGTTCTGAAAAGGAAACTCTTCTTGTCCAGATATTTAAAATTTGAAACCTTCAGACCAAAGTGAGAGCAATGTCTTGAGTTTATTACTTTAATTTAGCATTAGGGGTTTCCACTTTGGTTGAGTTTTTTGGTGGACAATGGAAAGAACTTCCTAGGAGAACTAATGTAATGGGGGTTCCCTTTTGTTGACTCCTTGGGCTGTGTTAGTTTTGCAGTTTCTCATGGGTGATTTTAACTTTCTTTGCTTCCTTCAGCTTTGTGTGAGTTTGTTTCGTGGGTATCTTATCCTCTCCCCTCCCAATCTAATAATATTTCTTTTTCTATCAAAAAATAATTCATAAAACCATAGTTGTCCATTAAACAAGAATTGTGATAGGCTGATAGCATGTCTTGTCTAAATATGGACAACACATAAGGGTCAAAAGGGATTTCTCTCATGGTTATCAAACTGTAAATCAAATCACAAATTAGTATACCTATTAGGTGAACAACATATCATGAGTAATAAGATTCATGGTCAATACTGAAAATAACAAATATATTTGTATTTTGTACACACAACAAATTTATTTGCCTCATATGTACGTTAATTATTTATTACTTATTTTTTAAAAAAAAAAAAAATTGGGGGGGTGGGGGGAGTGTTACTTAATTTTCTCTCTTTCAACAATGATACTAGAACTTTTCAATAGAAACTCTATTTTTCCCCAACCACCCTCATCGCCTGTGCCAAACCACCCTACACCACAGGCTCATCATCCCCAGAGCATCAACACAATCCCATGTTCCAATTACTGGCCTGTAGTCTGTAGTGTCCACCCATTTGGGTAGCGTGTGACAGTGAGCATTTTTCAGAAGCCATCTTCACAGACCCCTTTGCCCACAAGATTGCGGTCACACCCACCCAACACTGACTTAGTTTTTCATCCCACATTAGCTGTTCGGCTAAATACCCTTCCTATATTGTTGAAAACACAATAGAATTGAAATTCCTACAATTTGGTTCAGTTCTAGCAATTCAACATGCATCTCCAGTGATAAAATGAAACTCTATGCAATCTGCATCTATAGAGTGAGAACTTGCATCAAATCACATGAATCAAATCATGATTCTTGTGATTCCAACTACCAAGATATCTCTCTCAACCAAATTTTGACAGGATCATATAACAAATATACAGTATAGGCAAATTCCAGAATATTGATTTATGATCCATTTCCACAGAAGCTTCACTTGCAATTTCAATGTACTAAATAAACAATTACCTGCAACAGAACTATAACTAGAAGGTACCTCCTGCTGATGAACTGATGGATTTGTTGGCAAGTTCCCTTGTTCAAATGAAACAGTCGAATCTCCTATGCCGGTCCCATTTCTAGCACTGCATGAATGCCCATCTTGATTATATGATGCCTCCAAACTGGCAGATGCAGGCTCCTGGGAATGTCCTGAAATCCGCTGCACAGATGCATCCAAGTAGGAAAATTGTTGATAGCTTGCTGATGGATGGGTTTGGTTTTGAACATCAGTATAATGTGAGTCAACAGATAGTTGATACTGATCATGATAATGGCTTTGCTCTTGCATTCTTCCAGCAGGTGAAAAATGTGATTGTGGATGCTGACTTTCCCTTGCAGCATTAGCATCAGCCCAAGCTCTGGCCTTAGCAGCCCAATCTTCATTCTTATTGGCTATCATTAGAACATTATGTCAAAAATACAATACCCACTGCATTAAAAATGGAGATACAGAAATTCCAAGATGCCATATAGAACTACAAAATCATGCAGAGGCACATAAACAATACATTACACAGTTATCATTCCAATGACAGCATCACAAACCAATTATCATTTACACTAGTTGCAAACTACAGTTGAAAAGTGGCTAAATTCCTCATTCACATGCAAGTATCTATCTTGGCCAACATTCAGTGCCAAGTCATAACTAACAAAAATCTCAAGAATACATACAAATACAAATGAACCACAGACAAAAAAAAAAAGAGCAATGTATTTGGCCCAGATAACATGGTCATAATTCATAAATCAACCAACAAACAAAAGCTAACAAAAACAATGCAAGCCTTTTTTTTTTCCCCACTCTTCATTTTTTTTCATTTCTGAGCAAATGCTTCCCTCTCAAGCGGATATAATTTTCAACTATTCCAGGCCCTAATAAAAACCAAAACCTTAATTCTGGCACGAAATACGAAAACAACGTTTCTCACATAAGCATATAAAGAAAAACAACTAACCTGGATAGCCCTGGTTAGGTGGCCAATTTGGGTTGCCCCATTCCTGCAAAAAATTTCAATGCAATTAGCGAACCAGCAAAACAATCAAAAAAATTAAACCCTAAACTAAGAACAGAAGATGCAAAAAACACGAGGGGCAAGATGGATATTTCACCTGAGGATAAGGCTGAGGAGGAACGTGGGAGTGAGGTGTGAACTGAGGAGGAGGCACGTGAGCGCGAGGCGGAGGGAACTGATTGGGGTGGTAGGAATAAGCGTTCGACGGAGGAGCTGGCGGAGGTTGCTGCCACTGCGGCGGAGGGGAAGGGGTCTGGGAAGGGCGGTATTGGAACTGGGAGGAGAACCAAGGGACTTGGGGCGGTGGCGGCGGTATCTGGTGAAAGTGGTGCGGGTGGTGGTGGGGATCCGCCGTGTGCGGCGGCAGAGGTGGCGGTTGCGGTGGCCTCATGTAGCCGTGGGGTTGTTGCTGGAACGAATCCATTGATTAGGGGATTTGGATTGCGATGCGATGCGATGCGCTTCGTTTTGAAGGGGGAATTTTAGGAAGAATGAGGGTTCAGGTACACACCGTGGGGCACCCCGCTTGCGATCCAAACTCTTTTTTGCCCACTCACTCTATATTCTATTCTCTTCTTGTATGGAAAAAAGAAAATAAAAGAAACATAAAAATGAAAAATAAAAAACTGAAGTCCTGAATCTTGATGTGTGTATTTGAGATGTCGGCTAACGTGCATCCTTTGTAATTAAT
Source organism: Glycine max (assembly GCF_000004515.6). NCBI lineage: Eukaryota > Viridiplantae > Streptophyta > Magnoliopsida > Fabales > Fabaceae > Glycine > Glycine max. The sequence continues at coordinate 38,158,224 of NC_038244.2, forward strand.
GATCAAAATAACTAAAGGGCTATACGGGGGATACCACGTTAGAATAACTAGGGATGAGTATCTGTGGACAGGTCCATTAAGTCCACCGATAACGAGTCTTTTTAAAAAATAAAAAATGTATAAATCTATTCAGTTTTCAAGTCCAGGTTGTGAAGCCTGCGTGCATAAGTCTAATTTATAAGTATTATTAATTTGTTATATTGAGATTTTAATCTTTAATTTATATTGTTATTATTAATTTGTTATATTTAAAATATTAATATATTTTAGTGTGATAAATTTTAATTTAAAAAGTGAAGTTAATTATTTTTTTATTTTATATATTTTTCACTTTTTTAAAAATATTTTTTTTCAAATTAATATTTGAGTCCGTGGATGCGTCTGTTTATCCATGAACTTTTGCGACCGAATATAGATCTTAAAAAAATTCATTTATTTCACAAACTGAACTAGTCCATCTAAAATGCAGGCTTTATAGACTAGGCCTGAAATGAATCGGAAGGGTTTGTATACCCACCTTTGATAAGACTTCTTCTTCTTCTTCTTCTTCTTCTTCTTCTTCTTCTTCTTCTTCTTCTTCTTCTTCTTCTTCTTCTTTGCTCCCTTCTTGTTAGAATTAATGTCTTGTGTGAGAGATATGTGATTTATGTAGGGACTAATAAATAAATAATTAAGGATTAAATTGTAATTTGGTTAAATAGGAGGAGTTTCTAGAGATAATTGTTACCTCATGTGAGACAAGGTATAGAAAAATGTTCTCTCTAACCCCTAGTCATCACGAACGTAGAGAGACGGAAAGAATAGTCAAGAAAGAGAAATTTTGTTTCAAGAAAGCGAAATTTTGTCTCATTTTCCAAGGAATCAAAGTACACCGGGGAGAAGTCTCATTATGGAGAAAAGTACGCACTGTTTATCTATTATTTGTGAGAATCATATATTTCAAGATCCTATTAGTTTCCTATAATTGTTAATCTATGGAATCCTTAAGTTTTACATGTGGTATCAGAGCCAAGTTACAAAATTTATGATTCTCCAAAAATAATTTATTTTCTCTCAATTATGCATGAACCATAATTATGAAATTTAGGGATTTTATTTTTCTACTGCAAGAACGTGTGTTTTCACTATTGCATCTTATGCTAATTGATATATAATAAACAGAAAGTATTTTAATTTGTTCCCTTCTCTCTCTCCCCTCGTCCTACTCATAGTCAATTACATCGAAGCACCACGACCAAGAGCTAATAGTAGCGGCACCACCACAACCACTGGTGACATTGAAGGAAGCCAACAACAACAACATCGAAGCACAATGACTCTCCCTTCAAAGAAACACCTTTTTTAGATATGGAAAAAATTGAAAACCATAACCCATTTCTCAAATCTAGAAAAAAAAATGCAACTATCTTAAATCATCAAATATGATGTTGCAACTAAAAGGAAGGAAGAAAGGGGTTGCACCTTCAGCGACAATGCGGTGTGCATATGGTGGTGATGCATCAAGGAGATGATTACATGCTTGGCACAGGGCAAACGCACCGCCATGGCACAAGGCAAACCCGTGCCATTCCACTGTCGCATCAAACACCAAGAATGAGTAGCCAACACTTGGGATGCTATGAGACGACAAAAGGGTGACACGCACAAGGTAGGTGCATGTGAGAGACCACCACATCTCTCCCTGCTTAACCAAATCTCCAAAAAAAGAAAGCAAACAACCAACATTAATCGGTCATCATACAAAATCAATTTGTTAGTGTTGAGAAAGATGATGGAGTGTCGTCGACAATGAGAAGTACTTCACCAACATTAGTAAGAGGCTTATTGGTGATGAAAGGGTAGACGATAATGAAAGAAAGAAAGGGGCGATGACCAAGAAGAGAAAAAATATATTTTTAAAATAATCTAGTGTGGGTAGTTTTATAGTAGTCCATTACTAATTTTAACCGTTGATGTTCAATGGTCTATATCCTACGAGTGATGTTTGTTTCTCACTGTGGATACTCTTTGAATGTATGTATACATGTTTTTGATGATGTCAAAGTATAAGCAAACAAGGTTGCTTCAAGAAACATTCAAGGTTAAGCAAATAGAGATTGCTTCAAGATTAATTCAAGATCAAGAACAAGTAAAGCTAAGATAAGAACTTAGTAAATTTATTGAAAGAATCTCAATTTAATTGCTTTAGTTTGGCCTCAACATCTTTAGTATCAAACACTCTTTTATCAAAGGCTAAATCAATTCATTTTTTGAATTGGGAATCGATTACTAGACTGTGTAATCGATTACCAAAGAGTTTGTGAAGATATTTTTGACTAATGGCACAAAACTGTTTGAATTTTGATCTGTGTAATCGATTACCAGAATCCTGTAATTGATTACCAGTGAAGAGATTTAAAAAAAAAACCTTTGAAAAGTCATGACTCTTCAAAAATATAATTGTATAATCGATTACCAGAATCTTGTAATCGATTACCAATGAGAAAATTTCAGAAAAGCTTTTTGAAAAGACACATCTCTTCAAACCATTTTGAAAAGGCACAATGGGCCTATATATATGTGTGTCTGACTTCGAAAAGTAAGAGAGTGATTTTAAAAAGAAAACTTAATTGTCAAATGCTCTCTAAACAACTATTGGTCAAACACTTTCAAATCAATTTAGTATTCTTCTAAAGATCTTCAATTTGTATTGTCATTTCTAAAAGAGAGAAATTCTTATGTACATTCTAAAAACATTGTTGTGATTAAGAGATTGTTCGTCTCTTGACTTGTGAGAATGTTGAACACAAGGGAGAGAAATCTCAAGGTGTGTTCAGAAGTTGTAAAGAGTTTACAAAGATAATAGAAAATCTCAAGTGGGTTGCTTGAGAACTGGACGTAGACACAGGAAGTGGCCGAATCAGGATAAAATGAGTTTGCATTCTCTCTTCCCTTATCTCAGTTATTTTATTGCAATTTACTTTGTCTTGCGCAGTTAAAAGAACATCAATAAATTGATTGTTTCTTCTTCTTCTTCTTCTGCATTTTGAGCCTATCATATATCATTTAAAATGAGGTTAAAATTTGTTAGTGAGAAAATTTTGAAACTTAATTCACCCCCCTTCTTAAAGTTATTGAGACCACTTGTCCAACAAGTAGTATCAGAGCAGGATTCTTGTCTAAAGTTTAAAAACTTCAAGAATAATTATGGTCTCATCTAACTTTCCATTTCCTAAGGAAAATTCTATTAATAGGTTTCTTATTTTCAATGGTGAGGGTTATCACTATTGGAAAACCCGTATGCAAATCTTTATAGAAGCCATAGATTTAAATATATGAGAAGCCATTAAAATTGGTCCCTTCATTCCTATAATGATAGTGGGAAATGCAACTATAGAAAAACCTAGAGAACAATGGGATGAAGATGAAAGAAGAAGGGTTCAATATAATTTAAAAGCCAAGAACATAATTACTTCTGCATTAGGCATGGATGAGTACTTTAGAGTTTCAAATTGTAAAAATGCAAAAGAAATGTGGGATACATTAAAAGTTACACATGAAGGCACCACTGATGTTAAGAGATCTAGAATAAACACTTTTACATATGAATATGAACTATTTATAATGAATCAAAATGAGACCATACAAGATATGCAAAAGAGATTTACACATATATTTAATCATCTTGCATCATTAAGAAAAATATTTCCTAATGAAGATCTCATTAACAAAGTGCTAAGATGTTTAAGCAAACAATGACAACCAAAAGTAACAGCAATTGCAGAATCAAAGATCTCACCAACATGTCTCTTGCCACTCTCTTTGGGAAACTTCAAGAACATGAAATAGAACTTATGAAACTCTATCAACATGAAGAGAATGACAAAAAGAAGAAAGGAATTGCACTCAAAGCCTCATCTTCTTCTATTCATGAGGAAAATGACAAAGAAGACTCAAATGAAAAGAACTTAGAAGAAGATGATGATTTCATTCTCTTTGTAAAGAGATTCAATAAATTCCTGAGGAACAAAGGAAATCAAAGGAGATCGAACTTCAATCCAAAGAAGAAAGGAGAAGATTCCTCCTTAGTTCCAAAATTCTATGAATGTGATCAACTTGGGCACCTGAGATTTGATTGTCCTATCTTTAAAAGAAGAATGGAAAAATCCAACAAGAAAACTTTCAAAGATAAGAAAGAAAAGAAAACATATATCACATGAGAAGATAATGACATGGATTCATCAAGTGATTTAGAAAATGAAATCATAAATCTAAGCCTCATGGTCAAGGACTATGAAAGCGAAAAAGATGTAACATCTTCTAACTATGATTTATCTATTTCTTTTGATGAACTTCAAGATGCATTCAATGACTTGCATAAAGAATCTATCAAACTTGCCAAATTAGTTTCATTTTCTAAGAAAACTATTTCCAATTTAGAAAAGGAAATTTTGAAATTAAATGTAAAGTTATAAAATCTTAAATCTGAAGTTAAAACATTAAAATCAATAGATAAAAACCAATCTTCTACAAAATGCTTAATACAAGAAAACAATAAAGCATCTCATTCATGTCAATGTTGTGATAAATTTAAAGAAGAAATTGTAGATTTAAAAATTGCTCTTGCCAAATTTACTCTTGGTAAAAATAATTTAGATATTATATTAGGTAGATATGTTTTTTAAAAATTTGGATTAGGATATAATCCTGAAAATCAACAAAAGATGTATAAAAATTTCTTTGCCTCCACTCAAAAGACTAGTTCTCCCTTCTTAACATGCTTTTATTGTGGTAAGAAAGGTTATAGTGCATCAATATGTTATATTAGAAAGAATGGTAGTAGCATTAGAAAAATGGTATGGGTTCCAAAAGGATCCTTAGTCAAAACTAACATTTAAGAACCCAAGAAAATTTGGGTACCAAAATCAAAATATGATTATATGAATGAAAGACTCCTTGAAGCAAAATTGGTACATTGATAGCGGTTGCTCTGAACACATGATGGGAGATGCATCAAAGTTTATTCATATTTCTTCCAAAAATAGTAAACATGTGACCTATGGAGACAACAACAAAGGTAAAATTCTTGGAGTTGGAAAAATAGGTTTGAATCCCTCTACCTCCATAGAAAATGTTTTACTTGTTGATGGTCTTAAGCATAGTTTATTAAGTGTTTGTCAATTATGTGATATAAGCTTTTTGATATTATTTGATTCTCATAATTGCTTTTGATTAGTCTAACTCTATTAGGCCAAGAAATGGTACTTTGAACGGTATGATATGCTCTTCTCTATTAATTCATTATAAATTGTAGAATACTTTTCTTCTCTGTGCTCATGATTTGTTTTTTATGTTGGCAAAGGGGAAAAGATAGATAAGATAGTAAGGAGAATTATCTATTTTTTTATATATGGAATCTTTAACTTTTTCATATAAGCAATCATTGAAAAGTCAAGGGAGAGTAAACGACACAAATAGATATTCTTTTTACTCCTTACCTACAGATGGTTGTCATCACCAAAAAGGGGGAGAATGTGAATCGAATCATGGAGGTTTTGATGATGCCAAAAGAATTTACTTGATAATGATTGTCATCATCAAAAAAGGGGAGAATGTGAATGTATGTATACAGGTTTTTTATGATGCCAAAGTATAAGCAAACAAGATTGCTTCAAGAAACATTCAAGGTTAAGCAAACAGAGATTGCTTCAAGATTAATTCAAGGTCAAGAACAAGATCAAGTAAATCTAAGATGATAAATTAGTAAATTTATTTAAAGAATCTCAATTTGATTGCTTTAGTTTGGCCTTAACATCTTTAGTATCAAACACTCTTTTATCAAAGGCTAAATTAGTTCAAAAAGATATTTTTTAATTAGTAATCGATTACCAGACTGTGTTATCGATTACCAGAGAGTTTGTGAAGATATTTTTTACTAACAGCACAAAACTGTTTGAATTTTGATATGTGTAATTGATTACCAAAATCCTGTAATCGATTACCAGTGAAAAGATTTAAAAAAAAAAACTTTGAAAAGTCATGACTCTTCAAAAATATAATTGTGTAATCGATTACCAGAATTCTATAATCGATTACCAGTGAGAAAATTTCAGAAAAGATTTTTGAAAAGACACATCTCTTCAAACCATTTTGAAAAGGCACAATGGGCCTATATATATGTGTCTGACTTCGAAAAGTAAGAGAGAGATTTTAAAAAGAGAACTTAATTGTCAAATGTTCTCTAAACAACTATTGGTCAAACACTTACAAATCAATTGAGTATTCTTCTAAAGATCTTCAATTTGTATTATCATCTCTAAAAGAGAAATTCTTCTGTACATTCTAAAAACATTGTTGTGATCAAGAGATTGTTCGTCTCTTGACTCGTGAGAATCCTGAATACAAGGGAGATGTATCCCAATGTGTATTCAGAAATTGTAAAGAGTTTATAAAGATAGTGGAAAATCTCAAGTTAGTTGCTTGAAAACTAGACGTATGCAGAGGAAGTGGCCAAACTAGGATAAAATGAGTTTGCAATTCTCTCTTCCCTTATCTCAGTTATTTTATTACAGTTTACTCTGTCTTGTGCAGTTAAAAGAATATTATTAAATTGATTGTTTCTTCTTCTTTTACATTCTGAGCCTATCATATATCATTTTAAAGGGGGTTAAAATTTGTTAGTGGAAAAATTTTAAAACTTAATTTACCCCCCTCTTAAGTTATTGAGGTCACTTGTCCAACAACTCTCACAAAACTTTCTTGTTACATCGTGTAGCCCGTGTAGGGGGTATGCATGCGAGAAGTCGTCATGTATTTGGTCCTTTAAACTTTCAAAATTGGGATTGTGATAATTACACCACATGTAATAAGTATACTTATATTTTACTTCTTTTAAAAATTAATTTCAATTATATATAGTTGTATAGTATTTATTGACTTTGTTGATAAATAATCATACTAAAAAGGTATAATTCAGTTAGTTGAACAAGGTGCATAAATGGTTATAAATTTTTTGGTATTTGTCTTTGATTCCTACAGATAAAAAATGATATTTGATTCTTACAAAGAAACCTAACTGATAATTTTTAGTGAGTCTTTTTTCCTATCATTTTTTTATTCATAAAATTTGTATGCCATAAGCTAAATTAAGCCACAAGCATCTGTATGAACCATGCATCATAATGAGACATATATAAATATTTTGGAAAGTATACTTATGAAGCTAACTAGGGGCGGTCATAAAGTGTTTGTTAAGCTTTTGTCTCGTATGAGTTATCTGGTGTGAAATCTCCTTTAAACTCATGTTGATTGTAACAACCCAAATGAATCATACTAAAGTAAGAGGAATCTAGAGGTTGTGCTTGTATGAGATTGCACAGTTGAGGATGACTTAACGTAATTAATAGGTATTACCTATACCAACAAGATGCATCTACATTTCGATAGTGTCTCACTTAAGAACTCAACAGTTAAGCATGTTTGATTTGAAGCAATTATGGGATAGGTGACCTTCTAGAAAGTTTCTTAGGAAGTGTGTGAGTGAGGATAAAACATGTTGAAAAGTTATGTATTGGTTTGTAGGGATAATCATTGATAATGAAAACAGTCGAAGCAGATTATCGAGGCCTCGAAAAGGACTACCTATGGAGGGTTTTGACCAGTGGAAGGTTCTGACCAACAAGGGAATTGAGTGAAGTGTCGTAGAATTTGATTCGTCAAGATGTCAATAATTAGGGGTATTACGAATGCAATCAAGGATGTGACATTGATCCGATGGATTGGAATATGCTTGCAACACTGAATAGCCCTAACGCACTATTATGGGTGTCATCCTAGTTAAGTGTTAGTGTTGGATGCCTAAGGTGTGGCTATTCGAACAACAAACTAATTAAGAGAAAACAAGCAAAACATTCTAAAGAAAAACTCTGTCAAAATCATTGGATGACATACTATGCACTTAAATAGTTCATCATTTGCCTAGCAAAGTTAATCCGTGTATTCAAGCATAATTGTTTATCCACTCTATTGAGTGATTTGAATCGTTGTATTCATTCAAACTTTTATTTGTGAAAGTCAAGAGTGACTTAGTATAAAGAAATACTTGGGTATCTTTGATTCAGGAGGAGTCGATGGGTGTGCCAGTAGTGGCCTAGAGAATACCATATAGCCAGTAGTGGTATGATATAATACTTGTTTGTAATTAGTTATTGGTTAGTGGAACCCTTTGCAAGTTTGTAAAGAAGAATTGGATGTAGCTCTATTTGAATGAACTAATATAAATTAAGTGTTTCTACCTCTCCCTCTCTTAAGTTATTCAGTCAATATTCTCTTAAGCTTACTTTGTCACACTTGGTCATTAAGTATTTGTTTAAGAAAATCTTTATGAAAAAATTTCTTTATCTTTCATTAGAAGGTAGTCTTCTATTTTCACCAAAATTGTTTTCTTTATCACTGGACGACACAATTAGTTCCTATGCTTTATAGATATACTTGAGAAAAAGAGTTTCCTTTGTGAAAAAGTATTATTTTATCTAACACACTATTCAACCCCCTCTTCTAATGTGATCTTTGATATTTTAGTTTTAAAACTTGATAAAATTTGGGCTGAGTCTCATTTGTATTAGGAGCTCTCCTAGAGAAAACCAAAAGCAAAAATGAGAAGAAAACAGGGCATGCAACAAATTTTCAAAACAAATTTACATCAAAATAGTTTTTGTTTTCCTAGAAACCCATTTTTTCTTCAAAATCAATTTTTGTTCAAAGCAAATTAATGGTGGTTCATTACAACCATGTTTACCTCCTCCCAAAGGTAATCATAGGGTAGAGTCCACACAAAAGACTCCCCATTACCAACGGCAAAGCATACTAGTAAATGAGAGTAAATGGTCACAATGTCACCCACCTTGAAACCTATTTCACCACCAACCACAATGCAATAGAGAGGTAGTGCACTTGAGACAAACAACAGAGAGAAGCACAATAATTTGTTCGAACGGGTGTCTTCTATTGGGTCAAAGAAGTAATGAGAAGTTAGAAGTGAGAATAAATGGAGGAAGGTGGAGTTGAAAACTAGATTTTTGACTATCACGTGACTTTTTAAGTAAATTAATCCAAGCAGTTAGATTTTAGTAGAAATAAGGGGTTAAGATTAAGATTTAAGAGTAATCTTTTAAACTTACTCTAGCAATAAGTGGATCCCCTCCCTTTAAAATTATATATATATATATATATATATATATATATATATATATATATATATATATATATATATATATATATATATATATATATATATATATATATATATATATATATATATATATATATATATATATATATATATATATATATATATATATATATATATATATATATATATATATATATATGACATTGCATATTATAATTAAATATTTGTATATATTAATAGGTGTAAATATGGGTAGGATGGATATTATAGTACTCTTACCCGCATTCATCTCCGTTCATTTTTATGGATAATTGTCTACCCTATTTTCATTCTCATTATGTGTGTATTTATGCTAATTAATGCAAATATTTTTTGCCTTGGATACTTGTAAGGTTCAGATAAAATAGTCATTCCAACTCCTATCATTTGGCTTTGTGTTTCCAGCATCATTGAAGCAAAGAGATCAATCAAAATCGCACACAACATTTGTAGTTATTCAATCAATTAAAATATAACTTATTTAATCAATTAAAATATAAATTTTAAATTAATTATTATAAATGTTAAAAAATTATGATTAGTTGACAATATAAAAAACTTTTATACTACCAAAGCATTTAATTAAATTCTATTATGCATAGACTATGATAAATTTAGCTTTAAATAATAGTTAATGGAGCAGTCATTAATTTTGTCTCTATAAAAAAATGAATAATACTTGAAATTTAAAAAACTGAAATATGTACTTATCTATCAATGAAAAACAATGAAAATTTATTCTCGTTCAAATTGAGTTGACTGAAAATAAATTCTTTCATTATATAATTCAAATTAACTTAATTGGATTTTCTTTAGTAACTAATTAACTTAATTTGATTAGAATGGTCATTCATTTTTTTAAAAAAAAATACTCCCTCTATTTGAAATAAGTGTTATTCTATGTTGTTTTATACATGTAAACAAACCTAATAAATAGATGAAAGAGAAAGTGTTATTACAAAACTAACCTTAGTATTAATATTACATTGAAAAACTAAAGTCACACTTATTAGGAGTATTAATGGAAAAAATAATTAATATTATATTAAGTCAAATGTACCACTTGTTTTGGGATATTTTTTTTTTGAAAGGTGACACTTGGTCTAGAATGGAGGGAGTACTTACTAAAATGATATTTTATATCAATTTATTCTAAAAATGGACTAAAATGTTAAATAAATTTTGTTTCACATTTAAAATATAGTTTTTGAGTGATGAATTTAAATTAGGTCCATCAATTTAAAAAGAAAAAACAAAACTATGCAAACTAATTAAAATTAAAATTAAAATGATAACGTTAGGTTAACTCACTTACACAATAAATGTGTTATTTTCACAAAATAAAAGACAAATAATTTTCTACAAAGGATATAATTTAGCCGACAAATCTATGCTCTTGTTCTAATCCACAATATAACAACTCAAACATACACATTTGTGATGGTGATGATAAAAAAAATATTTTAAAGTTTCTTTTTAAGTTTTCAACATTTGTGATGGTGATGATAAAAAAAAATATTTTTAAGTTTCTTTTTAAGTTTTCAATAATATCTATTGACAAACATAGAAATTTGTTTTTTTTCTAACGTATCAAATATATTTTTTTATATATAACTTCTCAAATATGTGGTCATATTTAGTATTAGTATTTTAATATCATTAAATTTCATAATCATTGGTGAAGAGTCACATCTCATGAACTTTAATGAAGAACCACATCTCATTTCTATTGATGAAAAGTCACATCTATTGATACTTACACCTTTATATGGATAGACATATAATTTTATGAAACAATGCAACCTTTCATTAATTTTAAAAATCACTCACAATTATTAAGCTGACTTAGTTGAATGAAATTCACCATCCTAAATATGACTTTTAAAATATTTATTATTACAAAAGTTAATAATTTTAACGTATATGATAATATTACAAAAAATATTTATGATAAATTTATGATTAGTTAACCATATAAAAAAAATTATACTACAAAAATATTTAATTGATTTCTATTATGTATAGATAATGATAAATTTGGCTTTAAACAATAGTTAATAGTCACTACTTTTGTCTTTATATAAAAAATCGAATAATTCTTGAAGTTTAAGAAAACTAAAAAAGTATTTATTCAATGAAAAAAAATGAAAAAAGTAGTCACGTTCAAGTTGAGTTGACTGAAAATATCTTATTTCATTGTATAATTTAAATTAAATTTTCTTTTTACTTTCTTTGATAATGAATTAACTTAATTTGATTAGACTAGCATTTCATTTGAAAAAATAATACTTACTAAAATGATGTTTTATATTAATTTATTATAGAAATAGACTAAATTAAAATGTCAAATAAATTATGCTTTACATTAAAAATATAATTTTGAGTGATGAATTTAAATTAGGTCCATCCAATTAATTAAAAATAAAAAAAATAAAACTATACAAACTAAAACTAAAATAATAACATTAGGTTGACTTTATTATCACAAAATACAAGACAAATAATTTTGTACAAAGTATATATTTTAGCAGACGAATGTATCTTGTTATAATCCAAAATATAACAACTCAAACATACATTTGGGATCACGTTGATAAATAAAAATATTTTTTTAAGTTTCTTTTTAAGTTTTCAATAATATCTAACAAACATAGAAATCAGATTTCTTGTTTTCTTACAAATCAAATATGTGGTCATATTTAGTATTAGTATCATTAAATTAAAAAAGAAATAAAATACAAGTCAAAATTGTTCATACGACCAATTTTATAAATTAGGAAATATACTAAAACACTTTCTGTACATAAATAGAAAAGAATTGGAATTTATAAATTCAATAATAGAAACATCGAAAATTTTTCAAGAATTTGTGTATAAATAAAGGGTTGTGGGTTTATCATATCATATCCACCCCAACCTTTAAAATAATCTCCCTCTTTTCTTTGTTTTTGTATTTTCTTTTTAGTAGTCATCAACATGGGTCGTCGTAAGATTGAAATTGCGGAGGTGAAAGACCCTAATACGAGGCAAGTCACATTTTCCAAGCGTCGATCAGGCTTATTCAAAAAGGCAAATGAATTGTCCATCTTGTGCGGAGTAGAAATTGCTATGGTTGTGTTCTCTATTGGAAACAAACCTTATTCTTTTGGGCACCCAAGTGTTGATGTTGTTGCAACCAAGTTTCTTCAACAAGCGACAACCAATTCAAATGATGATGCACAGGGAAAAAATAACAACAACCCTAATTCGAATGAAGTTGTTGATGGTGACAACATGGAAAGGTTGAATCAACAATTGTCTAATCTTCAGGCCCAAATACTAGAGGAAGAAAAGAAGGGTGCGAGGCATGATGAGAGACTAAAACAACATGAAGTGACACAAGTCTCTCAATATGCAGAATTGCAAGGTTCTTGTTTAGAGCTCCAACGTAAGGTGAAGGACAATGTTGACGCAATCGAGGTATCAGAGTGTATGTTGCTTCTTGCAAAAGAACCCGTAGTCGGAGTAAGAAAACAAATGACTACGAAGAAAAGAAGAAAGAATTGATGCTCTGCAATGTGTAATTTTTAGATTCATATTTAGTTTCCTTGCACCCTATAGCCTTGTTGCTTCCATCTCTTAGATATAGTGAGATGGGAGAGAAAGTAGTAATATTGGTGAATACTTTTTTTTTATTGGATTTAAAAAATTATGATGAGATAAAAGTAAACTATTTTTAGTTCTCATGTCATGAAATTATACCATTATTTCTGTAAGAATTACATTTCCTTGAGTATGTAATGAATTTGAATCCTATTAAAAAAATTCATTTCAAGAGTTATTTTTTCTTTAAATAAATACAATTAATTTAGATTAACTGGGACCTAAGATGATTTTTAGTACTGAGAGATCTTTTTATCAATTGATAATGTGTATCAAATGATTAATGGAAAAATATAGTCATACTTTTGACCTAGAGAATATCATGAAATTTGTTTTAAAATGTAATCAATAATTATTGTAACAAGGACATAAAATTTTGTTGTGGGAAATCTCTTCTATAATTTTGAAATAAGGAAATGAGTTCTTTTACAAATCTTGAAGTTCTAACCAAGAGTAAGATTTTTTACTATATTATTGCTAATATCCTTTGTTAATGCGAATTTTTGAAATAAAACAATGTTCTTAGAAATTGCATTAGAATTGTGTGAAACCATTGTAATTTTGCTTGAAAAGATATCTTTTGAATAGACACGACTCTTTGTAGCAAGACATAAATGAATCTTTGTAAGCTTACATGAAATAGCATGTCCTTTTCTACTTTTTACATACATTTTGACATAATAGTAAAAACTTGTGTTAATTACATAATTCTCATCAACTTTGAGAAAGAAAAGGAAAATATCATCCTATAATAAAGTTATTTTATAAATATTTTAAGGAATTTAAGTGGATTGAATTTAATCAAGAAACAATGACATGTAGAAAATAGCATTAAACTTTCCCAATTCTTTTGATGCATGCCACAATTCATAAAATTATGATTTGATTAATTAATCATTTATGGTAAATTTCATGTCATAATTTTTTATGTGAAAAAAAAAAACATGAGAGCATAGAGGAGAGGAGAAAGGGGTATAGGAGTGGGAGTTGTCCATACGATAGGGGTTGGAGAAATGACTAGATAACATCTTCACTGGAAACATGAAGATGACGGGGAACTTGCCTAAGTTCCCAAAAGACATGGCTAGACCTCATCAGAAGGGAAACCATGTTTGATATACGGTGTCAAGAAGAGGAGGATTGGGAGAGAATACATGCGGTGGGGGGGGGGGGGGGGGGCGAGAATCATATAGGGAAGGTCTTATGCATAGGTTGTATCGACAAAGAGGAGAAGTTATAACGATGGATGGGTAGGAAAGAAACAATGGGAACACAGAGGGACATCAAAATAAAGGGTGGGGACGAGAGACAAAGGTGAAAGATAGTAATAACAGATGGCTAAGACGTAGAATGGTGCAACAGTCCAAAGCACTAATAGTATCCAAAATATAAAGGAATTGTTGTTCATATAAGGCCTTAAAACTGTGTAGACATGTACTTAGGGATAAAATGTTGCTGCTAACGCCCAATGGAGGTGATGATATGTGAGATATGTTGAAGGGGGATGAAGCATGGCTAAACGAAATGTTTGAATCTATTGTTCAATGGACTCCAAAAACACATAGCAATAGTAGACTGGTGTGGATTCAAATTCGGGGTCCCCCTTTGGATGTTTGGAACCAACATTGTTTTGTTGAGCTAGCTATGACACTAGGTGAAGTCATGATGGTGGATGAGAAAACTGAAGTGCTATCAAAGGTTGATTATGCTCGGGTCCTAATCAAAACATCATTATTGGAAGTGATACATAAGATAGAAAAAATGTTGATTAATGGGAGGCAATGTGTGATAAAAAATAATGTAAGAAGCATCTTATGTGGAGTACCACGATAGTGATGTGGGACTGTGAATCAACAAGATTCAGATGAGGATTCATCCATTATGGGCTATACTTTTGTAAGAGGAACAAGTGTGTCTAAGTGCTTGGCTGATTATGGGGTTTTTGAAGGGGGTGATTTGGAAATTGTAACACCTGAGAGAATCACACTAGAAAGAGAGAAATCCATAGGTTATGCAGGCATTAGACTATACAGTTAATGATGACTTAAAAATAATTAATTGGCACTACCTATATAAATAAGATGCATCTATTTTTTGGTAGTCTATCACTTAAGAACTCCATAGTTAAATGTGTTTGGCTTGAAGTAGTTATAGGATGGATGACCTTCTGAAAAGTTTCCTATAAAACATGAGTTAGGACAAAAGTTTCATGTTGGTTTTTGGGGGACAATCATTGATCATAAAATCAGCCGAAGCAAATTGTCGAGATCTCAAAAAGAGCTACCTACAAAGGATTTTGATCGGTGAAAGATTTTGACCAACAAAGAAGTTGAGTGAAGTGTCACTGTGTAAAGTATCATAGTGTGAAAAATGATGATGTTGACATTTATTTAAGTCAACACGTCAATGTTAATAAAGTTGTACCTAGCGGTAGGGAAAAGTTGGAGGCAGAAGCAGAAACATTAGAGGAAGCAATAAAGGCCATAGACTCAATTTTACACGAAAAAAGGAAATGAGTATACATAAGAGGAGGAATCACGGAAGTGGAAGGTTGATGACCATATGGAGAATAGAATGGAAGATGTAGTTATTGGCATGAGGTGAAAATATACCTACGTGAGAGGAAAGATGTTAGACATATTTTGGGGGAATAAGAAGACAAGTGGAGCCACTCTAATGCAGGGCCTTGTGAATTGAGGAAGTAAACAAAAAAATTGAGAACCATAATGATCATAGTAAACATATTAAAGTGGAACAAATTCCTTTTGGGCCATAACCAAAAGCCTAAATATTATTATCGTGGCAAAAAGGCTTAGACTCAAAACAAAGGAAAAAATTCAAGCCTGGCAAGGAAAAGGTTGGTGAGGATGTTGAAGAATCAAGTCAAAATGGGTGTTGGTCAGTATAAGGATGAGAAAGAAGAGAGGGTGTCTTCGTGGTCGTATGACAGGGAAATTATTTCTTTTAACAAAGGAAACAAAACATATAAGGAGGCTATAGATCATATGCATATTCAAGAGGGGGAGATGTTTTAGAGGGGAAGTTTTGCCAGACACCAAAGGAAAAGGTGGTCCCAATAGTTGTACGTAACAATTCTTCAAGGATTTATATTGTGAAGTACTGAAAGAAGAAGGGGAAGACACATGTTGAAAATATATGTGGTATTAGGAGTGTAGTAAAGAATGAAAAAAAGAGGCCAAAAAGCTATGGTGAATGACAGAAGACATGGGTGTGGAGTATAAAAGGGAATTAGTGGGTTGTTGTTGATAGCTTTCTAAACTTAGAAAAAAGAGACAGGGAAGTAGATGGCTAGGTTGGTGTAAAGCAAGTAGGGAATGAAGAGATGTTGTCAGGAAGGTTTTAAGCCATAATGTGAGAGGGTTGGGAAGAAGGTTGAAGCAGAGAGCTATTAGAGATTGCATTGTTAAGGAGGGCATCAATTTTGCTTGCCTTCAAGAGACAAAAATTGAAAAGATGACTAGGCATGTTTGTTCAAATATATGGGGTGATGATGATTTTGAGAGGAGACAATCACACACATCTAATTCGGCGGGTGGTTTGCTTTGCATATGGAACAAAGAGGTAATGGATGTTAATACTTCTTTTGTTGGGAAAGGCTTTCTTGGAGTGCAAGGAGTGTTGAAAGAAGGCAATGTTCCATGCTTTATTTTTAATATTTATGCACCTTGTGATTTTAAGGAGAAGATAAGACTTTGAAAACAAGTGACTTGTCATAAGAATAAAGTGAATGAGGTTATTTGGTGCATTGTGGGGGACTTTAATACAGTTAGATTATTGGAGGAAATGATGGATTCTCAAAACATTGCTATTGGAGGACATTATATGGAAGTGTTCAATAATTTCATTCATGAGTGGGAGGTGGAGGATATTCCAATGATAGGGAGGAGATACACATGGTATATATCAAGCTCTCGTTCAAAGAGTAAGCTTTTTAGGTTCTTGGTGTCATATGATTGGCTTGAGAAGTGCTAGGGGAGTTCTCAATTTGTGTTAGATAGGAGCTTCTTTGATCATTGCCCCATTATTCTTAAGAATGCAACAAATGATTGGGGACCCAAACCATTTAGGACACTAGATTGTTGGTTCTTAGAGCATGGCTTTAAGGAAAAAGTGAAGGAATTATGGAACTCCTACGTGATTCAAGGAAAATGTGTGTTTGTACTTAAAGAAAAGATAAAACTTCTAAAGAAAGATCAAAGAAAGTGAAATCTTGAATGCTTTAGGAACCTACAAAAACAAGTTTTGAGCATGAAGGTGAGCATGAAGGGCTCTTGGAAACTTCTAAACTTTTTGGACTTAAATGTGAGCATGAAGGGCTCTTGGAAGAGGAAATGCCTAGAAGAACTTGTGTCGGGGTGTCAGACTCTAATTATATCAGGACAAGTTTTGAAAAAAAACAAAACAAAGAAATAAAAAAAGACACAAAAAAATAATATAAAAAAATCAAAGATTAAAAAATAAAAATAAAAATGAAAAATATTAAAAAAGAAGGAATAAAATAAAAAAGGAAAGAAATAGCAGAAAAAGAAAATAAAGGAAGAAGAAAAAAAGGGAAAAAAAGAAAAAAAGGCAATAAAAAAATAAAAATAAAAGGAAAGAGAGAAAAGAAAAAACAAGGGAAAGAAAAAGTAAACAGAAAAAGAAAAAAATAAAAGGAAAGAAAAAAAAGTAGGAAACCATGATTTGTTGGAAGCCTAACCCCATTATTTGTTGGAAGCCTAACTAAAAGAAAAGTATGGGATGTGAATGAATGAAAAAGTGAAGGTGCTGTATGACATGAGATGAAATGCAAAGGTTGGGACTTGTGTAGTTTTTTATGATGGAATAAGCGTAAACACTTCAGCTTAAGTGAAACAATGACTGTGAGGTTTTGATTGATGATCCTTCCTTAATTTCTGTCATGCTTACTAGCTTATTTTAGTTGTGACTCTAATGCTTATGCTCTTATCTTTGAAAAGCTGCATGCTTGTGAGAAGTAATTGATTTAAGTATTCCATGATATTTAGTTCATACGGTTGAATTCCTTTATGAATCAGACACCATTTTCTTTTGATTGACCACTGTCTTTGTCACTTGAGGACAAGTGAACTGTTCTTTCTTTGCTTGAGGACAAACAAAACTGTAAATTTGGGGGAGTTTGTTAGTCGTCTTATACGACTAACTTTTGTATAGAAAACATTTTCCAAAACTTGTATAGTTCCCCAATTTATGGTTATTTTGTAGTGATTTTTGTAAATAAATCGTGTTTTATGGTTTAAGTTGCCTCTAGAATATGTCCATTGGATTTAATGATGAATTATGTGCAATTTCAGGTGAAAATGAGGCTAAGTCATGAAGTGCTAAAAGTGACAGTTGAGCTTAGCTCATTAGTGGGCTAAGTGCGCATCCACCGCTAAGCACAGCTTCAACGCGCTTAGCGCAAAGGAGAATCTGGCAAAGCATCAGCATCAAGGACGTGCCCTAAGCGCGAGATCAGTGTGCAAAGTGCAACAATTGTCTTCAGCCAGGCTCAACGCATAACTGGTGCTAAGTTCAAATCCACTTACTCGCACTGAGCGCGAGCGTGGCGCTAAGCGCAATGTCACGAATTCAGAGCCTATTTAAAGCCTATCTGGTGCAGAATTATGGTATAACTTGAAGAAGGGCCAGGGCATAGAATTCCACAGCACACCGCAATGCCTATTTCGAGAAAAGAGCTTTGGAGGCAGCAAGATGAGCAACTTTTGTAGAGATACCTAGGTTTTGTGAGCTTATTATTGTTAGGGTTTCATCTATAATGGCTGGCTAAACACCCTAGTTGGGGATTTCTAATGAACAGATGATGTAAATACTTAATATCTAATTGATTATGTTTTCTGTGTTCAATGCTTCCTTCAATGCTTAATGTTTGTATGCTTTTGGTCTGATCATCCATTTGTGTGCATAGTTAGGTGACTTTAGCATTGGGAAATGTACTGTTGCCTTAGAACTTGATTGAAGCAGGATCGAAACTTAGTCTTACAAGAGGGATCTACGGATTAAGTTTTGGTTTAGTTATGTTGTTACAATAATGTTGTTTAGTCTAGGTCTAGTCTTACAAGAGGGATCTGTGGACGAAGCTTAGACTAAATTAAGTTAAATTTTCATAAGCTGCTTGAGCTGAGTCTAGTCTTACAAGTGGGATCTACTGACAAAACTTAGTTTAAGTTTGTCTAAACCTAAGAGGGCCGTCTAAATTGGGTCTAGTGCAACAAGAGGGATCTGAGGACGAAGCTTGGATTGATTCGGTCTGACGAGGGATCGAGGTTTAGTACTTTAGGCTACAACATAGAACACAACAACATGATTGATTAGAGAAATATATTTATATGCATCAACTTGTTTGTTAGAAAGACCCAACATTTCTACCTACTGCTGTCACTTTTACTTACCTTGTATTTTATAGTTTTAGCATAAAGGTTTAGTTTAAATTCTATTTGAAATTATCAATCATACATGTTCTCTCAAAAATGCTTCATTTCTGAACTTAACTCAGGCTAACATTAGTTCCCTGTGTTCGATACTCGAATTAATCCATTTTAATTTTTAAATACTTGACGATCCGGTGCGCTTTTTGGTAAACCGAATTTCCCTTGAATATATTTGTACGAAGGAAAAGTGGAACAAAAAGTAACCGCAGGGGAAATCCAACACATTCCAAGGACGCATTTGGATTTTCATGTTCATGCTATCGCAACGCTAATAATATGA
Organism: Glycine max; assembly: GCF_000004515.6. Lineage (NCBI taxonomy): Eukaryota > Viridiplantae > Streptophyta > Magnoliopsida > Fabales > Fabaceae > Glycine > Glycine max. The sequence goes on from NC_038244.2 coordinate 38,177,824, forward strand.
ATGAATTTGATGTCATCATCTATCATTCTCTCACGATTTAACTTTCACTGGAATATGCATGTACTCCAAGTCTGCCCAATCATAAATTGGGTGTTCTACACATTTGGTGAGGGTGTTGTAAGCAATGAGTAAAATTGAATAAACATTTGGTTGACTGTGTTTCAAGTTAATAAATACTAGACACCAACATGCATGTAACCTCATCTTATCTTTCTTAAAAGTTTTGTTAAAAGTGAGAGTCATTTGGTTTAAGCTGTCAACGAAATTTTTTTTATAATATTTCTCGTCATTGAAAATTCTCCTTCAAGAACCCGTACAGTTTCTTTCATTTCTTCTTTTCTTTCATTCCTTCTTACTACAAAGGCATGACAAACGTTAGTAGTAGATACCTTTAAACCCTACCTTGGGCAATGACATGCACCATGCATGAGCGTCAAGTAAACCCAAGGGTAAGAAGTTCTCCTTTTTAGTTTCATAGGACTCAACATCCTCCTTTTTTAATTTCATAGGACTCAACGTCCTCCATTTTTAGTTTCATAGGAGTCAACGTTCTCCCTTTTAGTTTCATAGGACTCAATGTCCTCCCTTTTAGTTTCATAGGACTCAACCTCCTCCTTTTTACTTTAATAGGACTCAACGTCCTCCTTTTTAGTTTCATAGACTCAGCTGATGTAGCTCCATGTAGAGCTTGTAGGCCTTGGATCTTCTTCATCAATGGAGTATTTTGCTTCATGAAGATCAATGGCAGCAGAATGAAAAAGGAGAAAAGGTGATTAAAGACACCACTTCTAGAAAAAAATGAGTCAAGAACAAGCTCACTATCATAGGAGGCCATGGATAAGAGCTTGAAGGTAGGAGAAGGTAGGAGAAGATGAGTGGAGGGAGAGGGAGAGAGGGGAACGAAATTTTGAGAGAGAGAAGAGGGAGAATGAGGTCTGAACTTCGAAGTCTAATTTCTCAAATGATCAAAGTTGAAAAAATACACACACAAGACCTCTATTTATAGCATAAGTGTCACACAAAATTGGAGAGAAATTTGAATTTCTATTCAAATTTCACTTGAATTTGAATTTGAATTTGTGGAGCCAAAATTTCACTAATTATGATTAGTGAATTTCAGCTATGGTTCAACTTACTAATCCAAGATCAAGTCCAAGATTCTCCACTAAGTGTGCTTAGGTGTCATGAGGCATGTAAAGCATGAAGGACATGCACATAGTGTGACTATATGATGTGGAAATGGGGTGTAGCAAGCAAATACTCACCTCCCCTTTAGGATGGTATGAAATTTAATTGGATTGGGCTTCTCCCAATTCAATTAAATTTCTCTCCCAACACACATATCAAATAGTGCACTTAATGTATGTGAAATTACAAAACTACCCCTAATACAAAACTGGTCTAGATGCCTTAAAATATAAAAGGCTGAAAAATCCTACATTACTAGGGTACCCTCCCTACACTATGGAGACCTAAATATAAGACCTAAAAATAATGAAACCCTAATCTAATATGTACAAAGATAAGTGGGCTCATACTTAGCCCATGGGCCCAAAATCTACCCTAAGGCTCATGAGAACCCTAGGGTCTTCTCCTGCATCTCTAGCCTAATCTTCTTGGAGCCTCCTAGCCATGGCTCTAGTGATAGGTCCCCTCCTTGGGAGGATTCCATCATCTCCTCCCACTTGAAGAGGATTTGTCCTCAAATCTGTAGACCCCTCATCATCTGAATTAGCTACACCTGCAAAAGGAACCAAATCAATAATGTTAAAGGTGTTGCTAACTCCATACTCCTCTGGGAGGTCTAGCCTATAAGCATTGTTGTTGATCCTCTCCAAGACCTTGAAAGGGCCACCACCTCTGGGGCTAAGTTTGGACTTTCTCTTAGTAGGAAATCTATCCTTCCTAAGATGGAGCCAAACCTAATCCCCTTGATTAAGCACCAACTCCTTCCTTCCTCTATTGCATTTAGCTGCATACACCTTTATTTGGTCCTCTATTTGGTTCCTAACCCTCTCATACCAAGACTTGTGATTGCCTTTTAGGAGAGCCCTTAACAATGTGGATAGAGATCTATTCACTACCTTTGTCTGCCCATCAATCTATGGGTGACAAGTGGTGGAGAAAAGGAGCTTAGTTCCTAGCTTAGCTCATAAATTTTTCCAAAAATGGCTAAGAATCTTAACATCTCTATCAGACATAATAGTGTTAGGCAAACCATGAAGCCTCACAACTTCTCTAAAGAAGAGTCTTGAGATGTGACTAGCATCATCTACTTTGTGGCATGGTATGAAATGTGCCATCTTGCTAAACCTATCCACCACCACAAAGATAGATTCTACACCCCTCTAGGTCCTAGGAAGCCCAAGGACAAAGTCCATACTAATATATACCTAGGGTGTAAATGGAATGGGTAAGGGTGTGTATAGCCCATGAGGCATTACCCAAGACTTAGATTGTAAACAAGCCACACACCTACTGCAATACCTATGGACATCTTTTTTTCATATGGCGCCAAAAGAATTTTTCCTTGAGGAAGACAAGAGTCTTATCAATTCCAAAATGCCCCATTAGCCCACCCTTATGAATCTCTTTGACCAACAACTTTCTAATGGATCCTTGGGGTATACAAAGTCTTCCCTCCTTGGACAAATACCCCTTAGCAATGTAGAATCCATCTTGGGCCTTATGCCCATAGCTAGCATAAATGGGAGAGTAGTACTCATCAGAAACATACAATTCCTTTGTGTCATCAAATCCTAAAATTTGAGCTCCAAGAGAAGAAAGCAATGTGTGTCTCATAGAAAGAGCATATGCAATCACATTGGTCTTTCCTTTTTTGTATTTGATAACATATAGAAATTGCTCTTGGAACTCTACCCATTTTGCATGCCTCTTGTTTAACTTGCATTGTCCTCTAATGTACTTAAGTGATTCATGATCACTATGAATAACAAACTCCTTGGAAACAAGGTAATGTTCCCAAGTTTGGAGGGCTCTAACTAAGGCATAAAGCTCCTTATCATATGTGGGGTAGTTAAGAGCGGCACCATGAAGTTTCTCACTAAATTAAGTAATAGGGTGTCCACCCTACCATAACACAACTCCCACACCTACACCAGAGGCATCACACTCTAGCTCAAAAGCTTTAGAAAAGTCAAGGAGAGTTAGAATGGGGGCCTTGGTAAGCTTTTCTTTGAGCAAAGCAAAGGCTTGCTCTTGTCTCTCACCCCATGTGAATGCCACATTATTCTTCACCAATTCATTGAGTGGCGAAGCAAGTGTAGAGAAATTAGGAACAAACCTTCTATAGAAATTTGTCAACCCATGGAAGCTCCTAATATCTCTTACACTTTTTGGGGTGGGCCACTCTTGGATGGCCTTGATTTTCTCAGGGTCCACATGGACCCCATTTTTGCTAACCACAAAACCTTAGAAGACTACACTATCAACACAAAAGGTGCATTTATCTATATTAGCAAAGAGAGTGTGTTTCCTAAGAACCTAAAGAACTTGCCTTAGATGTCCTAAGTGATCATCTAGGTCCCTACTATAGACTAAGATATCATCAAAATAAACAACTACAAACCTACCTATGAACTCCCTTAGGACATGATTCATTAGCCTCATGAAGGTGCTTGGTGCATTAGTGAGCCCAAAAGGCATCACTAGCCACTCATACAACCCAAACTTGGTCTGGAAAGCGATTTTTCACTCATCACCTTCTCTCATCCTTATTTGGTGACAACCACTTTTAAGTTCAATTTTGAAAAATATATTTGCACCATGCAACTCATCAAACATATCATCAAGCCTAGGAATGGGGTGTCTATACTTCACAGTTATGTTGTTGATGTCCCTACAATCTGTACACATTGGCCTATTAGGAAGGCTTGTTCCTGGGACTAAGTCTATTTGATGTTCTATTCCCCTAAAAGGAGGTAACCTAGGGGGTATCTCTTTGGGAAATACATCACCAAATTCCTATAAGAGTTCTTGGACCTTTGGGGGAACAGTCTCAAGTGGGGGAATTGCGGTAGTGCTAAGGGAAGTCTCCCTTGAGAGGAGAAGGTAGAAAGATTTCTTGAGAAGAATAGCTCTTTTAATATCTCCTTTTGTTGAAAAATGACTTTCCTTCTTTACAACTTTATTAGAGGAACACCTTTCCTATTTTTCCTTCTCCTTGACCTTTGGAGCTAAGGTCTTACTATCCTTTTTTTTTCTTTTGTTTTTTCTAACTTTTCTTCATCCCTCTTGTCCTTCATTGTAAGTTGATCCTTTGCTACATGTGAAGGTGTTTGAGGATGTAACACAAATTTAGTGCGAAGATGGGTGAGGGTAATCTCATTAGTTAGGCCATTGTAAATGATCTTCCTATCAAATTGTCATGGTCTTCCTAAGAGAATATGCCATGTCTCCATGGGAACTATATCACAACTAACTTCATCCTTATATGTTCCAATGGAGAAAGGTACCTTCACTTGTTGGTTAACTATCATTTCCTCTTGCTCATTGAGCCATTGAAGTTTATAAGGTTTTGGGTGGGGAATGATAGTGAGGTTCAACTTGGAAACTAATCTTGTGCTACAACAACTACAGCAAGATCCACTATCCACAATGAGAGAACAAGTTTTATCTAAAATTTTGCATCTTATATAAAAGATGTTCTCTCTTTGGGATTGTGATAGATCACAAAATTGGCCTCCAAGGAGCCTTCTAAACATTAGGAGGTCACCTTCTTCATGGGGGTAGACTTCCTCACTAGACTTTTCACCCCTTACTTCATCTTCACTTCCACTAGAGGAAGGGGAAGAAGTAGTCTTCTCTTGACTACTATAAATGTCTTAATCCCTCATAATCATGGTTTTCTTTGTGGGGCATTGAGAGGTAATGTGACCTCTCTTAAGACATTTGAAGCATTTAATGTTGCTAGTCCTTGCTTGGGAATTGGTCTTAGGGGTGGATTTCTCTATGGTATTACCCTTATCTTCCTTAGGTTTTGAAGGTGCAGCCCCCAAAATTCCTTAGGCTTGGTCCTTCCTTGGATAAGAGTGAAAGCCATAAGATTTTGAAGAAGGATTTCTTTTAAGTTGTTGCTCCACTCTTATACAAAGTTGGACTGGTTCATCTGGGTCCCTATATAGAAAGAGTTCAACATTGCCCCTCACTTCCATATTAAGCCCACTAAGGAACCTAGTTATACTTGTTCTTTCCTCCTCCCTAAGTCTAGCTCTTAAAAAGAGTAGTTCCATTTGTTGTCTATATTCTTCAACACTCATACTCCTTTGTCCAAGCCTTTCGAGCTTGTCCATAAGCTCCCTTTCATAGTAGGAGGAAATGTGCCTCTTCCTAAGGACACTCTTAAGATCATTCCAATACTCTACTGGAGAATCCGCATGAATCCTTCTTTCTCTAACAAGGGAGGTCTACCAACTTCCTCCTTTCTATTTTCATAGGACTCAATGTCCTTCTTTTTAGTTTCTTAGGACTCAACGTCCTCCATTTTTAGTTTCATAGGACTCAACGTCTTTTTTTCTAATTTCATAGTACTCAACATCCTCCTTTTTAGTTTCATAGGACTCAACGTCCTCCCTTATACTTTCATAGGACTCAACATCCTCCATTTTTAGTTTCATAGGACTCAACATCCTCCGTTTTTAGTTTTATAGGACTCAATGTCCTCTTTCTTTTACTTTCATAGGACTCAACGTCCTTTGTCTTTAGTTTCATAGGACACAATGTCCTCTATTTTTAATTTCATAGGACTCAACATCATTTATTTTTATGTTTCATAGCTCCAAAATCCTCAATTGTGATCTTTTCGAAGAGTCTTCGTTCTCATATTTTGATTACTCGAACAAAATTAGTGTCATCATTTTTACTTATCTTTTATTTTTGGCAAAATTGCACTTTTGGTCCCCCAGTATATCTTCAATTTTGGATTTGGTCCCCCTATAATTTAATTCACAAATTTGGTCCCCCAGTTTTATAAATCCCTGCAAAATTGGTCCTGGAAGCCCGATTTGGACGTTGATCATTAACCTCAGACGTTGACTGTCACGTGTCAATGTCATGTATCAATGCCACATGTCAATGTCTGGGTGGTTCCCTATAAAGACTTCATTTTTTGTAGGTAAAATTGTACTTTTGGTCCCCCAGTTTTACTCCAATTTCGATTTTGGTCCCCTTATAATTTAATTCACACATTTGGTCCCCCAGTTTTATAAATCCCTTTATAAATTCAGCCAAATTTCATTACTGGAGAAGTTGTATTTCAAATTTCAAACAAAAATACCATTGTCATACATAGGCCACTTAAGCAGTCATATACACATAATACCGCATGGGAGAGCAAAAAAAGAAAAAAAAAAGAAAAGGTTATTACAGAACCTGTTAAAGTAAGAGATCTAAAAATTTCAGACCCAAGTTGGGATTCATGCGCCACTTTCCCAAGTTGAACAACCCCGAAAGTGGAAGAGAGACAAAGAGTAATTTTTCTCTGGATTCCAAGTGAGTGGAAAACTTGCGATGAAAAAGAAGTACAAGATTTATCAAGACCTACCATGTCTTTAGCACCAATGGCTAAACCATTCAAAAGACCAATTTTGCAGGAACAATTTATAAAGGGATTTATAAAACTGGGGACCAAATGTGTGAATTAAATTATAAGGGGACCAAAATCGAAATTGGAGTAAAATTGGGGTACCAAAAGTGCAATTTTACCTAAAAAAATGAAGTCTTTACATGGAACCACTCAGACGTTGACACGTGGCAGTCAACGTCTAAGGTTAACAGTCAACGTCCAAATCGGACTTCCAGGACCAATTTTGTAGGGATTTATAAAACTGGGGGACCAAATTTGTGAATTAAATTATAGGGGGGTCAAATTCGTAATTGGAGATAAAGTGAGGGACCAATTTTGCCTTTATTTTTAATAAAAGAAAAGTAAAGAGGGGCATCTGTCAAATCCTAATTTTGTTTGGACAAGTTTCTAAAAACAAAAAAAAAACACACAAAAAATAAAAAAACAAAACAAAAAGATTAAAAAATAAAAAACAAAAATATATTAAAAAAGAAGGAAGAAAATAAAAAAAAGAAAAGAAAGAACAAGAAAAGGAAAGAAAGAAAAAAAAGAAAGCAAAAGTAAACGAGGAAAGAACAAATTAAAAAAAGGAAAGAAATAAAATAAAAAAATGGAAATAAAAATAAAAAAGGGAAAGAAAGAAAAATAAAAAAGGAAAAAAAGAAAAAAAAAGGAAAGAAAGAAAACAAAAAATAAAAAGAAAAAAAGAAAGAAAGAAAATAAGGAAAAGAAACCCAAAAAAGGAAAGAAAGAACAAAATTAAAACAGAAAAAATAATAATAATAAGGGAAAAAATTATAAAGGATAGAAGGAGAAGAAACACTATAAAAGGAGGAGGTCTTAGCATCACAAATATACACAATTACAGAGAAGAGAAGAATGACACAAAAACACATAGAGAGAACAGGCAAAAAAATAAAATAAAGGAGAGGCATGAATTCTGAGGAGGCGAAGAAGCTCACTGCATAGCATCGTTTGGCACTACAGTTAGGAAAGGGGGAGGAACCTTTGGGTACCCCTTTATTCCTTTCATCTCATCATTTCCTTCTCTTTTCTTTTTCTCTTCTTTCTTCTCCTCTTTCTCCTGCTTGATTTGTTTCAACTTGTCGGTAACCCCTTGGGTACTGGTGAGACTCTTAGAATTTAAATATTTTTTTATAAATATTTGTTGTCCATATTTTTTTATATCATAAAAAACAAAAAAATAATAAAAAGACAAAAAAAAAATAAAAACAAAATAAAAATTGCTATTAACACCAACTTTTCATACATAATTTTTTCTTTCATTTTGGGCCTGATCCATTTTTTTCAAAAAATAATTATACATAAAATAAATACCACTAGTCACACCTCTATTTACATACACACCCCGACTCCTTTCAGGTAGTCCAAATGAAGTAAAATTGCTATTCATACCACCTCTTTTCCAGTTTGGCTCTATAAATCTTTTTTATTTATTTATCATTGTCTAGTTAGTTCGTAGTGTATTGTAAATATTCTGTCACTTATTTATTTCCCCCATGTTTTAACCTTGCACCCTTAATTACTAAGTGTATTTCTCGCTTCTATTTTATCCTTTTCTATTCACATTCGATTTATTTGTGTGTATCTCGTCTATGGATTACTTAACGCTATGTCAATCATTTTGAAATTTTATTTTAGTATTCTTTAATACACTCTTACATTTTGTGCACTCTATGTTGGGTCTCTGACTTGCTTGGTGGTGTTTTAATAAACTCTGGAAAATTTAGTGAATGCCATCCTGGGTCTCCGACTTGCTTGACTTTACAAAGTTTACCACAAATCCAAAATCTTTTTCACAGTTCGTGCACTCCATGCTGGGTCTCCGACTTACTTGATGGTGTTTTAATAAATGTGTGGGTAAATTTATTGAATGTCATGTTGGGTCTCCGACTTGTTTGGCTTCACAAAGTTTACCGCAAACCTAATTTTTTTTTTTACATTCTGTGCACTCCATGTTGGTGTGGAAGCAATGACTTCCAAGATTATTTTGATGATGCCAAAGAATCAAGAGTTAAGCAAATTCCAAAGATTTAAGAATCAAGTTTCAAGAATCAAGATCAAGATTCAAGACTCAAGATTCAAGAATCAAGAGAAGACTCAATCAAGATAAGTACTAAAATATTTTTTCAAAACATTGAGTAGCACAAGAATTTTTCACAAAATCTTTTACCAAAGAGTTTTACTTTCTGGTAATCGATTACCATGAGATAGTAATCGATTACCAATAGCCAGCATTGTTTTCAAAACTGATTTATAAAGCTGTAATCGATTACCATAATCATGTAATCGATTACCAATGTTTTAAAATGTAAGATTTCAAATTTCAAGAGTCACAACTAGTGATAAAACCTTTTCAAATCATTTTAAACTTGTGTAATCGATTACACAATACTTGTAATCAATTACCAGTGTTTCTAAACGTTTTGATTTTCAAATTTAAACATGAAGAGTGACATATGTTGATGTGTAATCGATTACAACTTAATGGTAATCAATTACCAGTTAATGATTTCGAAAAATAAATTTCCAAAGTCACAATTCTTAAAATGACTTGTTTCTGAAGGATTTTTCAAAAGTCATAACCTTTAAGTGACTAGTTTTCAAAAGAGTCACAAGCTTTTAAAGTGATTAGTTTTAAAGAAATTGCCAAGAGTTACAAACTTTACCTTGAGTCATCAAATGATTATAAATATGTGACCATGACATGAATTTCAATAATGTTGTTTACAGAACTTTCTGATTCATTTCACTTCATTTTTCTAAGAGTTTTTGTTCAATACTTTCTCTTTCAAGAAAAGATCATTGACCAAAAACTTGTGTTATTCTTCTTCTTCATTCACTTCTCCCTTTGCCAAAAGAATAGAAGGACTAACCGCCTGAATTCTTTTGTGTCTCCCTTCTCTCTTTCCAAGAGAATTCAAAGGACTAACCGCCTGAGAATTCTTTTGATTCTTCCCTTCCCCTAAAACAAAAGATTTCAAAGGACTAACCGCCTGAGATATCTTTTGTTTTCCCTTACAAAGATTCAAAGGACTAACCGCCTGAGAATTCTTTGTCTTAACACATTGGAGGGTACATCCTTTGTGGTACAAGTAGAGGGTACATCTACTTGGATTGTTGTACTGAGAACAAGAGAGGGTACATCTCTTGTGGATTAGTTCAAGTGAAGGGTACATCCACTTGGTTGTTCAAAGAGAACAAGGGAGGGTACATTCCTTGTGGATCTTTGGCTTGTAAAGGATTTTACAAGGTTGAAATAAATCTCAAGAACCTTTGGTTACTTGGGGATTAGATGTAGGCAAGGGTTGTTGCCGAACCAGTATAAATCTTGTGTTTGTCTTCTTCTTCCCTACACTTTTTAATTTCCGCTGTGTATTTTTAATTGCCACTTTTACTTTTGGTTAAGTTATTGTTTCTGTTCTTTAATTTCTTAACTTAGTTGTAAAAGCTTAATTAAATATAGTAACATTAAGAAGGATAAGTTTTTTAATTAGTCAAGGCACATTAATAATTAATTCAACCCCCCCTTCCTAATTATTCCGAGGTCACTTGATCCAACAGTTGGGTCTTCAACTTTCTTGGTAAAGTTTTGTGAAAGTCATGCTTGGTCTCTGACTTGCTTGACTTTATAAAAGAGATTCTCCCTTTTCTCCACAAACAAATAATCACTCAATTCTCCTTTTTTTCTACAAAATCTGCACATTACTTGAGATCACTTCGAGGTCCAATGCCTTAAGTGATTCTTTTCGCTGTTTTCATAAAATTCAACGTCGTTTCAAGGTCCAACGCCTTAATGACTCTATCACACAATTAAAACAAATCTTTCAAAAAATAATAAAATAAAATGAAATAAAATCAACCAAATACACAAAATGTTTTCTACCCAAAGAACTACATAAGTCTGATTTTCTTATTGCACTTGAGGATACATAGGAGCAAGGACAAACCCCTTGTTGATCTAAAAAACATAAAATTCCTTTTTTTCTTAAAAAATAAAAATTTTCTTTCTTTTTTCTAAATAAACAAAAAATATAAGAAACATAACTCATGTTCTTAAGGGAAAATAAATAATTAAAAAGTCACTTTATTTTTAGCACACTTGATTAAAGGTTGTTATCTTCATGATGAGTGTGTGGAGTGCGCACCTTTCCTGCGTGTAAACGACTCTCGAATCTTTTTTCTCAAATCGTAGACCGTTCCTTATCTTTTTTTATTTTCCCGACATTTTCCTTAAATAAACGTTGGTGACAAATCTCCCAATTTTTCTTTTTGGAAGACCTCTTTTTATTTGTCGTCCCATCGTGGTCCACGTTGCGACACGGGGAATATTGGAAAATTGTGAAAATAAATGATTCTCTAATGTATCAAAAATCTAGAAGTAAATGGGTCTTACAAGGGGATAGTAATGCAAAGCTCTACCATGATGTCATTAATTGGAAAAGGAGGAAAAATGGAATTAAAGGCATATCTTTGGAGGGGGGGTGGGCGGAGGATCCTACAATTGTTAAAAAAAAGAGTCTTAGACTTTTTTAAAAGAAGATTTCAAGAGGATGCTTGTGTCATACGATTGCTTGATGGGGCCCCCTTCAATCAAATTGGGGAAGTAGATAATGTCTCTACTTTTTATTTGTAGTTATTTAGTGAAGATGAGGTTGAAGAGATAGAATGAGAATATGGTGGAGACAAGAGCCTGAGACCTGATAGGCTTAATTTTAACTTTGTCAAGAGATGTTGGGATTCTTTGAAACCGAATGTTATCCTCAAAATGAAAGAGTTTTGGGAGAGAGGTGTCATTCCAAGGGGAGGAAATCCTCCATTCATTGCATTGATACCTAAAAGGGATGATCCACAAGGTCTTGATGAATAAGATCATCTCTAAGGTATTGGCTAGGAGACTAAAATTGGAGCTACACAAGATCATTGCTAGCAATCAAAGTTGGGGGGGGGGGGGGGAGGAATATGTTGGATGGTTTTAATTGTGAATGAAGTGGTAGATAATGCTAAAAGGAAGAAAAACAACGCCTAATTTTTAAGGTTGACTTTCAGAAGACATATGATTGCATTAATTAGGAGTTATTGTTCTATATGATAAAAAAAGATAACTTTTGTGCTAAATATGGATGGAAGCTTGCTTGAAGTCTGCATCTATCTATCTTGGTTTTGGTGAATGGTGTAACACCCAATCTACTTAGATTGTCATTAGTTAATATCCTTCTTATTTGTACTATCAAACTTTTTGAATAAAACAAGGATCATTGTCAAATCATAAGCCAAAACAGTTATAGGACATGACAACTTACATTAACCTAAAAAGTCATATTCCATTTTACCAAGAATTTTCCAAAACACATAAAACATACTGTAATCTACTTTCCAAAATAGATGTTCAAATTAGACACACAAACTACCCAACAAGTTGAAAATCATATAACATCTTTGTAAGCTATTGTTTTCTTTTTCTTCAAAAGAAGATTCAAAAGCACTATTCGATATGAATAAGCCAAACTTGTAATATATTTTAAACTCACCAAAATCTCATTTGTATTTGCATTCCAGCAAAGCACAAAAAAGCTTAAGTCTTCCAAAACAAAAGGGCTGAAGGAAAAAAAAAAACACTTAAGACAGTTAGACATCAAACTTTTATGCAAAAGGGCAGAAGTAATGCAACTAAAAACAAAACATTGTGGGTCAGAAGCCACTACCTGGTATAGGGCACTACGTAAGTTTTCAAAGGATTAAAACATAAGAGCATGGTGCTATAGGGCACTACGCAAAAGCCGAGGCGGGGGGCCCACTGGGGCCATGCCCCCCCCCCCCCCCCCCCAAAAAAAAAAAGAAAAATTAAAACTCTCATAATATTAGGAGATGTTGTACATGGAAAGTCATAACATATAGGGGGAGGTTAACAGCAGTAGTTTACTCGACTATTTCTTATTGGACACAATATACAGGGAATTTGTCGTACTTTCTTTTAGTTTGGTTTAGCTGGTATTAGTATATATGTTGCGGTATTGTTTTGTGATGGGTTCAATGAGCCTAAGTGTTTTTTGGTAGGGACTGGGTTTTATGAGTTGTTGGATTCTCGGTGCTACCATGTTATATTTATGGGCTGTGTTTATGTAATTTCTTGTTGTAATTTTCTATGGTTGGTAATTTGGCCACATCTTGTGACAAATTCCAATACTTTTATTTATAATATAATCTCTCATTGTTGTTAAAAAAAACTCTCAAATTATATATAAAATTATTTTACTTTTCTAAGTTCTCTTCAATATTTTTTTTATTAAAATACTTTATCTAAAAGTTAAAATTCTCTTCATTTCTAATTTATAGTTTCTATTTTTGTTAATGATATATTTATATTTAATTAACTTATCTAAGTCTTTATCAGCATTGTGATTTATTTATCAAGTATTTTCTACGTATTTTACATGTGACTCTATTATTTATTTTTTATTTTTTTAATAATATGCTTTGACTATAAAAATTTATTTTTACTTAATTTAATTGAATTTTTTAGTTTCTTTTTCTTTTGATACTTGTCTTTGGCCCTTATGTGTTAATTGCACTTGGTGATTAGTATCTCTCTCATGCTTAACACAATTATATATTTATTTTGCTCCTAAAAAACATTTAGTTATATCTTAAAGATTTTATAAATACCATGCACGTAAAATTTTTAATTTTCTTTTATAAGTAATGATTTTTTTTTATATTGACCCTTACATAAAAATTCTAGTTCCGCGCCTGGCTCTACGTACAAACTTTCATCTCAAAACAATTAACACAAGTTTTCAAAAGATTTCCTCAAGGGAATAAACATCATGAAGTTGATTTTGGATATCACTTGTACCAGCATGCTAATATAGCTTTTGCATTGTTGATAAAAAAAAAAACTTGTGTAGCATGTCAACTACTTCTATTGAGACCTTTGAAGTTGATCGATTTTCCTTAAATTTTTTATACTCAGTCTATCTCCTCCTCAAGCCTTTTTTTGCGTCAGATCCACAACTCCCAGTGATCTAAGGAAATTCAACTTGTCAATCCAATATTGAGAACATGTGATACTTAAATTTTGAACTATCATAAGCATTATTTTTATACCTCGGAAAGTGACTTTTGATACTTATTTTCTGAGTTCTTTATTGCGCTGTGCTTTCCTCTCTGCCTCTTCCTCCGCTTGCTTCAACCTTTCGGACCTTACTGAAAAGTTGAACACGACATTCATTCATATCAAACGATAATTATAAGTTTATAAATAACAAGAATATATCTAAAACAGTGACATAACAGTAATGTCAAAGATCTTAATGTAAGTGTAACTTAAATCGCAATCACAATATAATACCATTTCACTGTTTCAGCTAACCTTTTACTTTTCCATTTGAGACAAAACTTACTCTAATATTCATGGATGGAATTGTCTTTTGCATGAATACCATGCTCCCAGCTGTTTTTTTTTTATATATATAAAAAGTATGTTATTTTCTACTTTTAATTGGTGTGATGTTGGAGACTTGGAGCCGTAACCGTAGTAGGGCCTGCTTGGATGCATTATTGTAAAAGATCTTATAGACAAAGAACTTATCCAAGAAGCTCTTATCTGAAAAGTTACTTTTACATAAGTTAATTTGATGTTTGGATGATAAACTCTTAAGTGCTTATTTAAATTAATATGGTGTTTGGATGAAATTGTAGAAGATCTTTTGCATAATTAAAATTACCAAAAAAGATATTATATGTTTTGACATTATTAAAACTAGTACTTAAATAATTAAACATTATTATATAATTATTAAATGCCTTAAATAATTAAATATTATTAAAAATAATAAAAATTATTTTTTTTCTATTTCATTTATAAAAATATTTTAACTTTATCATTATATTTAAAATATTGTTATATATTTTCTAGAAATTTTGATTAAAAAATAATTATTTTTATAAAAATAAAATAAATGTATCTCATAAAAATATAATTATACATCTTTCTACATAATTACTTTTCATATTTAAAATCTAATTAATTTATTGTTTTAGTAATGTTGTCACATACATTCTAGTTTGTAATTTAATTATTATCTATGTAATTATAATTTATAACAAAATATAAAATATCATTAACCTGGTAATAATACGATCAATAATGTCTTTCAATATAAAATTGTTCAAATGTACTCATACCATAAACATGCATCCTTATAGCATTAAAAAAATAAAGAAATTAAATACATGTTGGAAACATATTCTTCAGAGATTCTCTAAATCGTTCCATTTGTAGAGTACTTTGAGCATCCGGTTCTTCCCATGTTGTAGTACTAGGACCAACTTCACTTCCATCCTCATCACTATCTATATCTGCATTATCTTCATCTAGCGAATTAAATTCTCCATCACTCTTGTCATTTCTTTGAATGAAGTTTGTATAGCCATGCAAGCAACAACGATTTGGTTTTGTGTCTTCAAAGCAAAAGGTGGCATATTACCCAATATCTTCCATCTTGCTTTACATAAACCAAATGCACGTTCAATTGTACTTCGAAGACTGGAATGATAATAATTAAAAACTTCAACTCTTTCCTTGATTCTAGGCCCAATTCTAAATTGCGGGAGATGATACCAAGTTTTCTTGTACGGTCCTAGAAAACCCATAAAAGTAGGGTAACCAGAATCAACAAGATAATATTTACCTAAAGAATAAAACAATAGAGCATGTTAGAACACAAAATTATAATGATACATATATTTATAATATATAAATTTTAAGTACCTTGAGGAGGATGTGGAAAATGCAATGCAGGCTTATGTAAAGCCTCCATAAATATCTTAGTATCATGTGCAGAACCTTCCCAACCTGCCCAAACAAAAGTGAAACACATGCTAAAGTCACAAACAACCATGACATTAGTGGTAGTGTAGCTTTGTAAAATAGTTCACAAACAATAGTCCATAAATATCTTGTTTGCCCTTTTTTTCATAAGTTTAGTGGCTTTGTAAAATAGTTCACGCCCACGCTCAAGTCCTAGTAGATCTTTCAACTTTGCTACACATGCAATAATGCTAGTTGGGTCTTGAGCAGATACACTAGATTCAAATGTTTGAATAATACGATCTAATTGTGAGGAAAGCTTGGCAGCAACCCCAATTCTTTTATCACCCTCTCTTCCTCTGTCCATTTTCCTTTGCCGAAGATGTGTTCTGAGTTGTCGTGTCTATCTCAGGCTCATTCACTTCCATGTCAGTGTTATCATCAATGTTATCATTTGTCTCTTCTGTTCTTGTGTTGAATCCTTCATATTGTCTTGAATCTTCAGATGGTGCATATGCTGCAAAACCAGTAGCAATAGTACCCTTAAAAAGGAATTCCATCTCAGGTAAGAATTTGAGGCCTTGCTCTCTAAACTTGGCTACTTCAGGATCCTCCTATAAAATAAAAAATAAGAATTATAATATATATTTGGCATGAGAATTAAGAGATAAAAATCAATCTCATTATAATATATTTGGTAAGGTTGACATTCCTATATAATTTAAATTAAGCAAAACCTAATCCAATATGAATTTCTGCATATGTTAACCTGTGGAATAATATAAGTCCTCCTTGTAGAAGCAAAGCTTCATGGTGAATCAAAGGTGATTCAAAGGTGTTTTGATGATAACAATGATGATAACAAAAGATGATGACAAAGGTGATGACAAAAAGCTCAAAGATCAATCAAAGAACAACTCAAGTGAATCAAGAACAATTCAAGAGTTCAAGATAGAATCAAGAAGAATTCAAGACTCAAGAAGAAAGTTAAGAGTCAAGAATCAAGATTCAAGGTTCAAGATCTCAAGAATCAATATCAAGATTCAAGACTCAAGATTCAAGAATCAAGAGAAGGCTTAATCAAGATAAGTATGAAAAGTTTTTCTCAAAAATTGAGTAGCACATGATTTTTCTCAAAACATGTTTACCAAAGAGTTTTTACTCTCTAGTAATCGATTACCAGTAGCAAAATTGTTTTGAAAAAGTTTTCAAACTGAATTTACAACGTTCCAATTAATTTCAAAAAGCTGTAATCGATTACAATGTTTTGGTAATCGATTACCAGTGCCTTTGAACGTTGAAATTCAAATTCAAAAGTGAAGAGTCACATCCTTTCACATAAAAGCTTTGTGTAATCGATTACACTAATTTGGTAATCGATTACCAGTGATTGTTTCTGAATAAAATCAAAAGATGTAACTCTTCAAATAGTTTTTTGACTTTTTCAAATTGGTTTTAAGTTTTTCTAAAAGTTATAACTCTTCTAAATGGTTGTCTTGACCAGACATGAAGAGTCTATAAAAGCAAGGCCTTGTTTTGCATTTCAATAATCTTGAATACTTTTCCAATCAATTTCTTACAATCCTTTACAAGCCTTGAATCTCTTTGAAATTCTTCTTCTTCTTTGTACCAAAATATTTCTGAAGTTTTCTGGTTTTCCAAACCTTGAAAACTTGTGCTATTCATCTTTTCATTCTCTTCTCCCTTTGCCAAAAAGAATTCGCCAAGGACTAACTGCCTGAATTCTTTTTGTGTCTCTCTTCTCCCTTTTCCAATAAAGCAAAGGACTAACCGCCTGAATTCTTTTGTGTCTCCCTTCTCCCTTGTCAAAGAATTCAAAACGACACAGTCTGAGAATTCTTTTGATTCTTCCCATTCCATTATACAAAAGTGTTCAAAGGACTAACCGCCTGAGAATTCTTTTGTATCCCCATTCACAAAGTTTCAAAGGTTTAACAGCCTGAGATCTTTGTCTTAACACATTGGAGGGTACATCCTTTGTGGTACAAGTAAATGGTACATCTACTTGGGTTTGACTGAGAACAAGAGAGGGTACATCTCTTGTGCATCAGTTCTAGTGGAGAGTACATCCACTAGGCTTTCAAAGAGAACAAGGGAGGGTACATCCCTTGTGGATCTTTGCTTGTAAAAGGATTTTTACAAGGTTGAAAGAAATCTCAAGGACTGCAGGTCACTTGGGGACTGGATGTAGGCACGGGTTGTTGTCGAACCAGTATAAAAACTCTTGTGTGTTTGTTTCCTTCTTCCCTACTCTTTTACTTTCCGCTGTGCATTTAATTTCCGCTTTTACTTTCTGTTAAGTTTCTCTTCTACTCCTCATTCTTTTAACAATTTAGTAAAAGCCTTAGAAGAGTAATTTTTAATTAGTAAAGGTTTAGGAATAATTAATTCAATCCCCCTTCTTAATTATTCTGAGGCCACTTGATCCAACACTCCTAACAACAACCTGACAATTCTCAATATAATGCCATTGTCTAACAATAAGACAGATGTATTGCTTTCAAATATTATAACTCAAAATCCCATATTTATAAAAAGCCATACCATAAAAGCTACGTGCCTACCAACTACCCAACACATTAAAGATGTCACAAACCAAGAATATTTATAGAACAGGTCCTACCATACGCTCACTGCCAAGGCCATCACTTCCAAGCTCATGAAAATTTAACTACAATTTTCTTGCAAAACATACCAAAGAATTGCCAAATATAATTTTACTTAAATAATTTTACTTAAATATTTATTAGGATATAATTTCAAGAGATATTCTTTCTGCAATAATTGAAGGATATAATTTTACTTAAATATTTATTAGGATAAGTATTATATTACATTATAGGGTCCACAAGGAAATGCACAGAACATCTTCCTTTGATCCCATTCATGAGTAGGAGAGTGTCTAATGAGAGAAATTAGAAAGGAAAACAAGCATTTTTAAGTCACAGAAGTTAAAAATCAAAGTGTAGCATATATATATATAACAAACATAACTTGCAAGGTTTGAATTTTGGATCAAAAAAGCAGCAAAGTAAAACCAGGGTAGTCTCAACATATATATATATATATATATATATATATATATATATATACCTCATCAAACCATGCATCAGAATCTTGTGAGAATTAAGTAGGATCATTCATTTCGAGAGTCAGATCCAGTGATTATAGCACCAGCTAATGATATGTAGATGCCAAGAAAATTAAATTCAATGGTGTTGAATTAATCATGATTCTAGCCATGGTGAGAAGAAAATGGTATTTATATGTAGAAGAAGAGCAGAGTGGTGACTTTGATAGTAAGATATCAACCATAAGTGTTTGAATTAGGAGAAAAACATATCAACCATAATTTGAGTCTAAGATGTAAGAGATGCATTGGTGAGTTGAGAATAAAATATCAATTGTTTGAACATAATAAGATTCATAGTAATTGTTTGCACTTTTTAGATTGCTTTGCCTCAAAGGTGTCCTTCAATTCCTAAATTAATATTTCAAGAGAATTGTGTTTTTATTATGGCTTCTAAGTATTACTTCTTGGTGTAGAGTGTTGAGTCAACCTATTTATTTATGCTTTGTACTGTACACATTCTTGTCCATGTTGATGCCATTTATTAATATTTAGCAGTACATGCTTCACTAGCATATGCAGTAGCAAAAATCTAATTAAAATAATCCCAGTGTAATTGGTCCATAAAGGTTATTAAGCCCACCAATCTCCTTAATATATTCTTATACATGTACCTGTAAAAATTGGATAAAGATAATTATGGTTCCCACTTAAACAACCTAGCTTAAAAATTGGATAAAGAAACTCAGGATACCATAACAATTTGAGATGAGATCCCAAACAATACAATATATGGCTGGAATTAGATCATCTAGCCAAACAATTTGAATACAAGGAAGGTTCATAACAAGACAACCAAAACAATGAAAGTCCAAATTGTAGTGACTGCACAAATGATTCAAAATAGCTAAGAAAATAAAAGGAAGCATAATTGAAACCAAATATGCAGAGCAACATTAGCTTCAACCCCAAGAATGTAAGCAATATACATAAGCCGGATGATGATAAAAAATTCAACTACAGAACTTATATCCACTTGTAATCGTGTAAGCCGGTATAATATAATTCTTTTAATTGAAAATCTAATTTAGTTGAACCAAGCTACACAACAAACAACTTAACAATAAGACCTTACCACCTCTCCCACTACTTCGGAAAACAAAAAAATCCATTGAGAGAGGGTGTCCAATGCCCCCGAATATACCAATCAGCAAATTTTGCTTGGCACCAATGTAAGTAACAGTTGGATAAATGGAAGCATAGCAAATGCTAATAATGAGACACACACGCCTAGCATTAAGAATCTAAATCGATTCGAAATAGGTTTAAGTGGGATAGTATGCAAGCAATCCAATGAATTGATAAGAGAGAAAGAAAAGGAACTGAAGAAGAACCAGAAAGTTGACTCAACAACCTCTTTCATTCTCTCTTTGAAGAAGAACAGAACTCATATAATGGTTCTCCATTTATGTCAAGAATCTGAGCATTCACAAGGCCAATTTGGGTCGTGTTGTTTCTACAACCACAAGCACCAAAAACTTACAAAATTATAAAAGAAATTAACTAATCATATTTCTCTCTCCATGTGTACACAAGAAAAAAGACCCATGAAATAGCCAATGCTATGTCCCCAACAGCATGCCAAGGCCACCCATGGAAATGTGAAGCATCACACACCCTTAGGCAAAGAAACTCTGAAAGTCTATGTCCTTAAGAAAAGCAACCATCAAGAGAAGAAATCCTATTGTGAACAACAACAAGCCAGAGAAGGAATCAGAGGTGTTGAAATTTACCCGAATACACTTCAAAGGCCTTTAATTGCTTTCTTACTTTCACTCAATGGAGCCTCTGCCCTCTAAACCAACAATGGTAGTTGAAATTCCAATCACTTCTTTCTAGTTTCCAGTAGTGTATAAGAACTAAGAACGTAAAAAACAAACACCCATGACCAATTCTAATGCTAGTTTGATACACATGGTAACTCTTCTATCAGTTCTAAACTCAATCTTTGTAGTTTCAACAAATTAGAAACTACAATTTGCCTTTGGCATATCTATCAAACAAAGCTCAAAGCCTCAGACTAAAACAGGAAAACTCACAGAACGACTTGAATCAAAGATATATTAGAGTAAGTAAGCCTTTGGAAGTTGAATCCTAGAACCAAGCCTCTGAAGTTGTGATGATATACAGAGATGAAGCAAAATAAGAACAAAAATGCTTTCCTCCACGGATGAGCATGTCAATAGATTTGAAGGGTATATAAAGGGGTACTGTTTCAGTCTCAGGGTACTAAAATTTCAAATGCAAGCTTCTAAAAAATAGTCTGCAACTGCAATTTTGGCCCCAAAGTCAAGAATCACACATAAAAAACAAAAGAACAAAAGAGTGGCATGCACAAAAACTCTATTTTCGTTGAATAACACATACCTGAATTTTCGCTTCCCACCATTCATCACTAGCTGCAATGGTTTTCTTCTCCCCATCTCAGCCAAGACCTGTGTCCTTCCCAATAAGCTTAGCCCATAATTGCCATTCCTTTTTCAAACAATCCCACCTATTTCTGAATTGTTTATATTCATATCTTAAATTTGTTGCCTTATTGAACTTTTCTACAATATTTGCCCAACCAAGCTTAGTGAAGTGGTTGTGAGGTTTATTTCCAGCATTCACCTCTTCTATGCACACTTTCAACATAATCTCAGTATTTTTATCACACCATTCTGCTTTCTTTCTTTTCACGTGAACTTGATTGAGAGACATTTCACAAGCTTAATGAAACAAACAAAAGCATAACCCTAATCCATAACAATATTGCGAAGAAAAAGAAATTAATGAAGAATTGGTTAACCTGTGATGCTAACAAAGGAAGAAGAAAAAATGACGAAGGATGATTGAAAGAGAAGACCAAGGATGATCATAAGAGATGACGAAGGAGATCGGAAGCATGTGAGAAAAATTTCGAGGAAGGCACAGCACGACAAGTTGTGAGGAACGAGAGAAAATTTTAGGGTTCAGAAAATGAGGAGGGTATGCTTGTCATTTTGAAATTTTCTGAGGACATTATTGTCCAAGCCTTATTTTGGGATCAGATTCCCGAAAAGGAGATTTGAGAAGCTGGGAATCTAAGCTTAAAAGGAAGATCTGCTGAGAGCTTTTGCTTTTGTAAAAGCTAAAAAAATAATAACCAAACATTCTTAAAAAATAAAAAAGATCTTTTTTCAGTATATAAGATAATAAAAGATCTTTTGGGCCACATCCAAACGGGCCCGTAATCCAAAAATTGTTGTATATTCAGATTCATTTGGCTTCTCTATAGGCCATTCAAAAAAGAAATTTTTGGCAGTTCTATCAATGTGAAGTTACCGAGAAATCTAAAGGCTGCAATTATAATTATTAACTTTTTAGTCTTTAAAACTTTTTATTTTTAGTCTCTAGATTTTTAATTTTTGTGTAGTTTCTTAATTTTTTTCTTATTTTTAGTCCCCTAAAAACTAAACATAAGAATGGAAAAAATACTAACAAACTAAAAGTAAATTTTCCCCCTTTATTTATATTTTCTTTTATTAACTAATTTCATTTTTATTTTATTTTTTCTCTTTTCGATTCATTAGATATCTTTTCTATTTATTCAGCTAGATATTTCATTATATCTCATGTTTTATTTTAATGTGTATGATAATAATTAAGTTTAAATTTAAATTCTAATTTTGATTTTGTATAATTTTTAATCAGCCATTTTGGTCTTTTTATTTTAGAAAATATACAATTTTAGTTCAATCCTCAATTTTGGATATGTTTTTTTTTTCTTTTATTTTTATTCAATTGAACCATAAATCTAACATATTTATTTAAGACACGATAAAATTAATTAAATTAATTAAACATAAAAAGTAAAAGAAAAAA
Source organism: Glycine max (assembly GCF_000004515.6). Taxonomy (NCBI): domain Eukaryota; kingdom Viridiplantae; phylum Streptophyta; class Magnoliopsida; order Fabales; family Fabaceae; genus Glycine; species Glycine max. The sequence continues at coordinate 38,200,234 of NC_038244.2, forward strand.
ATATATGCAAAACTAAAAATTGGACTAATATTGCATATTTTTAAAAATAGAAGAACCAAAGTTAAAAGAAATAAAAATAAGAGATCAAAATCTTGATTAAAAATTATAAATGGAACAAAATTACCATTTAACCTTAGTTTAATTATATTCATTTTGCTTTGCACCATTAATTTTTAGTCCCTTTATCCAAAAACTAGTTATTTTAGTATCTACACACATGCATTTTTAATTTTGTTTTGGTCTTTGTTGTTAAGTTGTTAAGTGTATCTTAACTTTGTTTGGTAAACTGTCACAAAGTTTATGATGGTTGTTAAATTGCCAAAAAGTGTCATTTAGCAACAAATTTGCGGTTGTTTTACACCACAAAAAATAGAAATTGGTAGTTTTTTTTTTTTGAGATATATATGGTACACACTTAACGATAGGGACCAAAATAGGGGTTAAAAGATGTGTATGGAAGTGTGCAAAGCTTGTTACAAGTGGCTATGAATCGGTAAATCATTGTTTCTTGTAAGTGGTTAGGTGTAGCTACTGCCTTGTCATATGATGCGGAAATGCTTTTTCTGCAGCACGTGCAATTCCTCTATGGCATAAACGAGCAGGATATATAGTTGGTGGTGTGGGTAGCTGTAATCTGAAACATTTGGTCATTATTGAGAAATGAATGCACGCATTTTTAGAAATGGATCTTTTGAAGCTCAACTCTGCTGCAGACAGAAAATATTATTTACAGATTGGTCTTGCTTATAGGTAAGAACAAAGAATTTTGATCAATATAGGATTTGTTTTAAAACTAAATATCTCTATGGGGTGATCTTTAAATAATTTATCATACCAGATGATTCCTATCATCATGTAGAAAATTAATGGTGCCAACCAACTCATCTCCACTTGGTGATGTCACTCTGAAGAGAAGAGTGTCACACGTTCAATTGAGTGAATGACTTGATTACTTATTTGATTGGATGAAGTCGATCATCCAGGACGACACCACTAAGTCATCTCACCGGGAGCGTGCATCACTAAAAAGTTGCATAAGGACTTGTAGTTCATAACTTGTTTACATGTCACTTATGTGTGGATATTTGTAATGGGATAAAATGTAGCTGTTTGTTTAGGGGAAAGTGGGAAACCATTACATGAATTACAACTGGGGATTTTAGAATTTTAGGGGATCCTTTTAAAATACTAATAATCACCTCGAACATATTACGTTAGATTATCAAGAAGAGTTTTAAAAATATTAGGATCCATAATGATTGATCAAACAAATGTAGCGGAATCTGAAGAACAATCATGATCAATTGGTTTAATGACCTTCCTCAACCAAATCTCCTTATTCCTTATGTGACCTTTGTTTTCTCTTCAGATATGGAGAGAAGAAAATTGTTTCTGATTTGGTGTATGGGGACCATAACCGTGCCTTAGGTTTTAAACCTATTAGAATTATCATTATCCGCTAATGGACCAAATTGGTTTCCGCTCATTAAACTCATATCAATTTTCTGTTGATAGTCTAATAGGCTCACCAAATTAGATCACTTATATTGACCTCATAAAAAATGTAAGTAACTAATATAAATGCTATAATATAATATGTAACCCACATTAATTAATTAATTAAAAATTATAAAATTCCTAACTATCTCCCACTTGGACTTCATATTAACTTTAGCCATTTATACTACAAAAGTTATTAGGCATGCAACCGTATGTTATTTACTTTTAGACTTCTCTTAAACAATATGGTTCATCTTATTGTAGAAGCAAATGACTTTGATGTTTTGATGATGATCATGATGATTTGATGCAAATGCGTTTTTCAAGTTTAATTCAAGACAATGATTCAAGAATACAAGACACAACATCAAGATGATCACTAGTATTTTAGGAAGGGAATTCCTAATTGAAATATCAAAAGGTTTGGCCAAGTAATTTAAGTTAAAAAGTCTTTTTCAAGAGATTTACTTTCTGGTAATTGATTACTAGAGGATGTAATCGATTACCAGTGGCCAAAAAGGGTTTACAACAACTATTAAAAATTTGAATTCAAATTTTAGACTGTGTAATCGATTACACAATATTGGTAATCGATTACCAGCAGCTAATAAACGTTTTAATTCAAATTTTAATACCTGTAATCGATTACACAAATCCTGTAATCGATTACCAGAGGAGATTTTCAGAAAATTATTTCTAAGAGTCACATCTTTTTAAATGGTTTTTACATGGCCACCAAAGGTCTATATATATGTGACTTGAAACACGAATTTGCTCAGAGTTTTTCATAACAAAAAGTCTTATTCTCTCAAAGAGCAAAAACATTTCATCCTCTTAAGAATTCCTTGGCCAATACAAAGGAGATTGTAAAATCTATCTCTTTCAAGAGAGATTTATTCTTCTCTTCTTTCTAAATTCTCAAAGGGGATTGAGAGACCGAGAATCTCTTGTTGTAAAGAAATCTAAACACAAAGGAAGGATTGTCCTTGTGTGTTCAGAACTTGTAAAAGGATTTTACAAGATAGTGGAACTCTCAAGCGAGTTGCTTGGGGACTGGACGTAGGCACAAGGGTGTGACCGAACCAGTATAAATCTGAGTTTGTACTTTCTCTTCCCTTAAACTCGTTTATTTATTATTGATTTATATTTATATTCAGATTGTTCTATTTGAATCATTATTTAAAAGTTAATTTTTAAGGTAACTTGCAACTTGCATTGAAATTGAAATAGAATTTTTAATTGGGGAAATAGTTTGCAATATCTTAATTCAACCCCCCTTCTTAAGATATCTGAGGCCACTTGTCTAACAAATGGTATCAGAGCTTCATTCTTGTATAAAGTTTAGAAGCTTCAAGAATAATGGCCTCATCAAACTTCTTATTTCCAGAAGGAAATTCAATCAATAGACCTCCAATCTTTAATGGAGAGGGTTACCACTACTGGAAAACCCGAATGCAAATTTTTATTGAGGCAATAGACTTAAATATTTGGGAAGTCATAGAAATAGGGCCTTATATACCCACCACAGTAGAAAGAACCACAATAGATGGAAGCACAACAAGTGGAAGCACAACAATAGAAAAACCTAGAGATAGATGGTCTGAAAAGGATAGAAGACGAGTACAATATAATTTAAAAGCCAAAAACATAATTACATCTGCCCTGGGAATGGATGAATATTTCAGGGTTTCAAATTGTAAGAGTGCTAAGGAAATGTGGGACACTTTACAAGCAACACATGAAGGCACAACAGATGTTAAAAGATCTAGGATAAACATATTAACTCATGAATATGAACTATTTAGGATGAATGCAAATGAAAGCATTCAAGACATGCAAAAGAGGTTCACACATATAGTAAATCATCTTGCAACCTTAGGGAAAGATTTTCAAAATGAAGATCTCATAAACAAAGTATTAAGATGTCTAAGCAGAGAATGACAACCTAAAGTAACAGACATTACTGAATCAAGAGATTTATCTAACATGACTCTTGCTACTCTATTTGGAAAGTTACAGGCACACGAAATGGAATTGTTGAGATTAAATCAACATGAAGAAAATGAAAAGAAAAAGAAGGGAATTGCTCTTAAAGCCTCATCTTCAATCCAAGAAGAAAGTGATAAGGAAATTGATCTAGATGAAGATGATGATCTTAGCCTTTTTGTAAAAAGGTTTAACAAGTTTCTAAAAGTCAGAGGAAGTCAAAGGCGACCAAATTTTAAATCTAAAAGAAGGACATAAATCTCATCTTCTACTCCAAAATGCTTTGAATGCAATCAACCTAGACATTTGAGGGTTGATTGTCCTATCTTTAAGAAAAAGATGGAGAAATCTGAAAAGAAAAATTTTAGTGAAAAGAAAATGAAGAAAGCGTACATCACATAGGATGACAATGATATGGAATCTTCTAAAGATTCAGAAAATGAAGAGATAAAACTCTGTCTAATGGCTAAAAGTTATGAAAGCGATGAAGAGGTGTCTTTGAGGAAGGAATGGTACATAGATAGCAGATGTTCAAAACATATGACTAGAGATGCATCAAAGTTTACACATATCTCTCCCAAGAAAAACGGGCATGTAACTTATGGTGACAACAACAAAGGTAGAATCCTTGGAGTTGGTAAAATAGGTACAAATTCTTCAAACTCCATTGAAAATGTTCTACTTGTTGAAGGTCTTAAGCACATCCTACTTAGTGTTAGTCAATTATGTGACAAAGGCTATCTAGTATCATTTGATTCTAAAAAATGTCTTATAGAATATAAGCATGACATTAATATAAAGCATGTTGGATATAGAGTCAACAATGTATACATGATAGACTTAAGCCTAAAACTAGATAGCAATCATTGTTTTCTTAGCAAAGATGATGATCCATGGTTATGGCATAAAAGAATTGCTCACATAAACATGGATCACTTAAACAAATTAATTTCAAAAGATTTAGTAGTTGGTTTGCCTAAATTAAAATTTGAAAAAGATAAACTATGTGATGCATGTCAAAAGGGAAAACAAACTAAAGTCTCATTCAAACCTAAAAATATTGTTTCAACTACTCAACCCTTACAATTATTGCATATGGATTTATTTGGTTCATCTAGAACCATGAGTTTTGGAGGAAATTACTATGCTCTTGTCATAGTTGATGATTTCTCTAGATATACATGTACATTATTCATTACTCATAAAAGTGATACATTTCAAGCATTTAGGAAACTTGCTAAAGTTATACAAAACAAGAAAAATCTTAAGATTGCATCCATTAGAAGTGATCATGGGGGTGAATTTGAAAACAAAGATTTTGAATTATTTTGTGATGAACATGGTATTGAGCATAATTTTTCTACTCCTAGAACCCCTCAACAAAATGGAGTTGTTGAGAGGAAAAATAGGTCATTGGAAGAAATTGCTAGAACTTTATTAAATGATACTTCTCTTCCAAAATATTTTTGGGCTGAAGCCGTCAATACTGCATGTTACATCATGAATAGGGCCTTAATAAGACCCATTTTAAAGAAAACCCCATATGAGTTATATAATGGTAGAAAACCTAATATTTCACATCTTCATGTTTTTGGTTGCAAATGTTTTGTGCTTAATAATGGTAAAGATAATCTAGGAAAATTTGATGCAAAATCTGATGAAGGCATCTTTCTTGGATATTCATTGTAAAGTAAGCATATAGAATATATAACAAAAGAACTATGAGTATTGAAGAATCCATTCATGTTTCTTTTAATGAATCTAATGTTATTCTATCAAGAAAGAATATACTAGATGATATTGCAGAATATTTAGAAAAAATTCATATTCATGGACAAGATTCTAAAGGAAAAGGAAAAGGAAGAAATGAAGATCCTCAAGAAGAAGCAAAGTCAAATGATGAACTTCCAAAAGAATGGAAAGCCTCAAAAGATCATCCCATCGACAGCATTATTGGTGATATCTCAAAAGGGGTAACAACTAGAAAGAATTATGCAATAATATGGCTTTTGTATCTATGATTGAACCTAAAAATATAAAAGAAGCCATAATAGATGATAATTGGATAATTGATATGCAAGAAGAACTGAATCAATTTGAAAGAAACAATGTGTGGGAACTTGTTGAAAAACCTAAAAACTATCCCATCATAGGAACAAAATGGGTATTTAGAAATAAGTTAGATGAACATGGAATAATCATTAGAAATAAGGCTAGATTAGTTGCAAAAGGATATAATCAAGAAGAAGGTATAGATTATGAAGAAACATATGCTCCAGTTGCTAGATTAGAAGCGATTAGAATGCTCTTAGCATATGCATCCATAATGAATTTTAAGCTTTATCAAATGGATGTTAAAAGTGCTTTTCTAAATGGCTTAATTCAAGAAGTATATGTTGAACAACCACCAGGTTTTGAAATGTTGGATAAGCCAAATCGTGTCTATAAATTGAAAAAGGCTTTATATGGCTTGAAACAAGCCCCTAGGGCTTGGTACGAGCGTCTAAGTAAGTTCCTTTTAGAAAAGGACTTCTCTAGAGGAAAAGTGGATACTACTCTTTTCATAAAGATAAAATCACATGATATTTTATTAGTTCAAATTTATGTTGATGATATTATTTTTGGATCTACTAATGAATTATTGTGCAAGGAATTCTCTCATGACATGCAAAGTGAGTTTGAAATGTCAATGATGGGAGAACCTAATTTCTTTCTTGGATTGCAAATTAAACAAACCAATGATGGTATCTTTGTCAATCAATCCAAGTATTGCAAAGAGTTAATCCACAAATTCGGCATGGAAAATGCTAAGCACATGGCTACACCAATGAGCACTGCTTGCTATCTAGATAAAGATGAAATCGGTCAGTCAATAGATGTTAAGCAATATCGAGGTATGATCGGATCACTTCTTTATTTATCTGCTAGCAGACCTGATATAATGTTTAGTGTGTGTATGTGTGCTAGATTTCAATCAAATCCTAAACAATCACATCTTAGTGCTGTTAAAAGAATCATAAGATATTTAGTAAGCACTATGAACATAGGATTATGGTATCCTAGAAATTCCACATGCACCTTAATTGGATATTCTAATTTAGACTTTGCCGGTTCTAAAACAGATAGAAAGAGAACAAGTGGAACTTGTCAATTCATTGGATCCGCTCTAGTTTCTTGGCATAGTAAGAAACAAAATAGTGTTGATTTATCCACTGTAGAAGCGGAATATATTTCTGTTGGCAGTTGTTGTGCACAAATCTTATGGATGAAGCAACAACTTTCTGACTATGGAATCCTTCTTAACCATATACCTATTAGATGTGATAATACAAGTGCAATTAATCTTTCCAAAAATCCAGTTCAACACTCTAGAACTAAACATATAGAAATTAGGCACCATTTTCTAAGAGATCATGTTCTAAATGGAGATTGTGTATTAGAGTTTGTTGATACAAAGAATCAACTTGCTGATATCTTCACAAAACCTCTCCCCAAAGAAACATTCTTCTCTATTAGAAGGGAATTAGGCCTCTTAGATGTTAGTGATTTAGATAAATAAGAATTGATTGATTTATTTATTTTTATGATTGATTGTTTGTGTTAAGTACGTTACTTTGCTTGATTTTGTTTAAATTCTTGTTATTATGATAGGCTTTATGCATTATTGTGTGTTTGATGTTTGAATGATTGAATTAAATGCATTAGTAGTGATGATTGATAGTATTAGATGTATTTAGCATAGACATAGTTAATTTTTAGAGAAACTAGCCTAGTTTATGCTCTGGTAATCGATTACCATTCAGTGTAATCGATTACACAAGAACAGGCAGCCTGTAATCGATTACAACATCCTGTAATTGATTACCAGAAGGATTACTACTCCTGTAATCAATTACCATACCTTATAATTGATTACACCTCGTCCTTCTCTATAAACACCTTCGAAACCAGTCACGCTGCGCAGCCTCACTCTCGTTTTCATGCCTCCTTCATCCCTAATCTTCAAATTCTCATATCTTCCTCAATTCTTTACCAGAACATGTCCCGTAAAGCCCAGTCTTCCTCATTTTCACTCATCTTTCGATTCCACCGATTGAAATTCACTAAAACTTCCTCAAATGGCATAATCATCGAAGAAGAGAAAGGGATCATCCTCCACCACCGCTGCTGCTGGCCATCGCCGCCACGGACCATCAGAAGCACCCACAACACCTATCCATCCTCCCTTATCATCTCCAAGATCATCCACTCTATTTTCTTCCGATGATCAACGTCTACAGTACCTTTCTCAATTCTCTTCTAGGATCATCTTAGACCCTAAGTACCTAGACATAGATTTCTTCAATGATGAGACATTTGATTGTTATCAAGTGTTTCAAAATTCTGGCTTGGTTGATTTCATGTCTTTAAAATTGCCTTATTATCCTGAACTTTTCAAAATCTTTTACTGCAATTTAAAAATTCAGGATGGCATTATTTCTTCTGAGGTACATGGTATTTCCATGATCATTGATCAATCATTGTTTTTTTCTTTGACTAAATTACCCAGTCAAGGTGCACCTTTTGAGGGCACCATTGTTGATGACTGGAAATTTGATTATTCTAGTCATGATGCTCACCGTATGGTTTGTAATGACCAGGCTGAAATGACCGGTAGATTGCTAGTCGGATCATTGACCTTTGATAATCGCATCATGCACTACATTATTGTTAGAATTTTGCTTCCCCAGTCTTCAAATTTGGCTCAAGCCTCTGAGGAGGACTAGATTTTGATGTGGGCTTTCCTTACCGGTCATCAGATCGACTGGGCTCACTTGGTTCGGTACCGAATGCATAAGGCATTATGGGCCAATGCACCTCTCCCTTACCCTCAATTGGTCACTCTGTTTCTCCGTCATTTTCAAATTTCTCTTGATGATGAACCATTTGTTCAAGTCAAGCGTTCCTTTGCTATTGGTGTTGGTGCAGTCACTTCTTTTGGATACCGTAAGGATCGGAATGGTCAATGGCTGAAGAAAGATGCACTTCCTCCACAAGATGAGCGTACTCCTTCTCCTCCTCCTTAGCGAGATGATTCAGCCCTCATGACTGAAGTTCTTTCCGAGTTACGGGGTCTTCGTACTTATGTTGGAGAATGTTTTGATTCATTGGATAATCGCTTTGCCAAAATAGATATCCATCTCACACAGCTTGAAGAAGATGTGGGTTATATTCGTCAGAGCTTCGATCTTCCACCACCACCTCCACCTTCTTAGAGTTTAGTTTATAATTTTCTTTTTAAGCCGTGTATTTTGGCTAAGGTATTTAAGTTATCATTTTCTGCACTTTATTTATCTTTTGGTATTTGGACTTTAGTCTTTTATGATTGGATTTTATGTGTTTTTGAATTATGACTGTTTGGATTATATTTTGGTTATGACTTATTTATGATTTTGGTTGGTTATGACTTATGATTGATCTTTGTCCACTTTATTATATTATCTGTATTGATTCCCATGAACTTTGGCTTTTTTATGTTGCCAAAGGGGGAGAAAAATGGGGTGGTAGAGAAGCTTAGAAAAAGCTTAGAAATCAAGTGATCATCAATTCCAAAACATAGGGGGAGTGAACGCAATATATTATGCATATACATTGCTTGCTTGTATCTTAATTTCAGGACTTATATTGTCATCATCAAAAAGGGGAGATTGTAGAAGCAAATGACTTTGATGTTTTGATGATGATCATGATGATTTGATGCAAATGCGCTTTTCAAGTTTAATTCAAGACAATGATTCAAAAATACAAGACACAACATCAAGATGATCACTAGTATTTTAGGAAGGGAATTCCTAATTGAAATAGAAAAAAGTTTGGCCAAGTAATTTAAGTTAAAAAGTCTTTTTCAAGAGATTTACTTTCTGGTAATCGATTATCAGAGGATGTAATCGATTACCAGTGGCCAAAAATGGTTTACAACAGCTATTAAAAATTTGAATTCAAATTTTAGACTATGTAATCGATTACACAATATTGGTAATCGATTACCAGCAGTTAATAAATGTTTTAATTCAAATTTTAAAACCTGTAATCGATTACACAAATTCTGTAATCGATTACCAGAGGAGATTTTCAGAAAATTATTTTTAAGAGTCACATCTTTTCAAATGGTTTTTACATGGCCACCAAAGGTCTATATATATGTGACTTGAAACACGAATTTGCTCAGAGTTTTTCATAACAAAAAGTCTTATTCTCTCAAAGAGCAAAAGCATTTCATCCTCTTAAGAATTCCTTGGCCAATACACTTGCAATTCAATAAGGAATTAATTGAGTGCTCAGATTGTAAAATCTATCTCTTTCAAGAGAGATTTATTCTTCTCTTCTCTCTAAATTCTCAAAGGGGATTGAGAGACTGAGGGTCTCTTGTTGTAAAGAAATCTGAACACAAAGGAAGGATTGTCCTTGTGTGTTCAGAACTTGTAAAATGATTTTACAAGATAGTGGAACTCTCAAGCGGGTTGCTTGAGAACTGGATGTAGGCACAAGGGTGTGGCCGAACCAGTATAAATCTGAGTTTGCACTTTCTCTTCCCTTAAACTCGTTTATTTATTATTGATTTATATTTATATTCAGATTGTTCTATTTGAATCATTATTTCAAAGTTCATTTTTAAGGTAACTTGCAACTTGCATTGAAATTGAAATAAAATTTTTAATTGGGGAAATAGTTTGCAATATCTTAATTCAACCCCCCTTCTTAAGATATCTGAGGCCACTTGTCTAACACTTATATAACAAGGAACCACTGCGGTCTTCATCACTATCTAACATAACTAAGTCATAATGATCACCATTGTTACTTATACTTGATGACATAGCTCAAATATGGATAAGCGGCATGAAAATAACATGTAATGTGATCTTACTCATGTTCATTTACAACTAGTCCAAACTTTATTCTTTATAGAGATCAATCCAAACACAACATAAATATTGCAAACAAAACAAGCTCAGAAATAAATGATAAACTTCAACTTTATTTCTACAGAAAATCCAAACAATACAAATATACGAAAAACATATAATATAGAACACAAATGAGACTCTCACTAAAATAAGGTACTATTAGGAATTACACCCATATGAACAATGTGCTCATGAAAAACTTTAGGTACCAACCCTTTAGTAAGTGGGTCAGCTAGCATGGAATCAGTCCTTATGTGTTCTATGAAAATCTGTCTATTCTGAACTCTTTCCTTAACAACCAAAAACTTGATATCAATGAATTTTGACTTGGTTGTACTCCTATTGCTATTGGAGTATTGAACTGTTGATTCATTATCACAATAAATCCTCAATGACCTTTCAATGCCATCGACTACACACAAACCAGTGACAAAATTTCTCAGCCATATCCCATGGTTGGATGACTCAAAACAAGCCATGAACTTTGTGGCCATGGTCAAAGAAGCTACGAGAGTCTGTTTAGCATACTTCCAAGAGATAACTCTTCCAGCCAACATATGTATCCAGATGTGGAATGTTTGTTGTCCTTACATCCAGCAAAATCAGAACCTGAGTACCCAATGATCTCCAAATTCTTAGACTTCTGATAAGTGAGTGTGAATCCTTTTGTTCTCTTCATACGCATCACACATTTTGTTGCTTTCCAATGTTGTATTCTAGGATTACTCAAATATCTGCCCAGGACTCCTACCACAAATGCTATATTGGGATGAGTGCAAACTTGAGTGTACATTAGACTTCCTACTATTGACGCATAAGGAATCCTTTGCATATTTGTTCTTTCAAGGTCATTATTAGGGACATTGCTTAAGACTAAATTTGTCTCTTTTGGCTATCGGGGTATATCCTGGTTTACCATCTTTCATGCCGAATTTATCTAGGACTTTATCGATATAACTCTCTTGTGACAACCTTAGGATACCTTGAGAGCGACCTCTTAATATCTTAACACTTAACACAAAAGAGGCTTCCCCAAGATCTTTCATTTCAAAAATATTCGTCAGAAATTTTTTAGTCTTTTGTAAGAAGCCTATATTGCTGCTAGCAAGCATTATATCATTGACATATAATACTAAGAATAAGTATTTACTCCCAATGAACTTATGATATACACAATCGTCAATTGCATTTGCCAAAACCATACGAGGTAATGACTTGATGGAACTTGTGATACCGTTGATGGAAAGTTTGTTTCAGACCATAGATGGATTTATTTAGTTTGCAAACCATAGACTTTGAGTTGCCTGATTCAAAGTTTTCTGGTTGCACCATATAAATCGTTTCTTCAATGTCACCATTTAGAAACATAGTCTTAACATCCATATTATGTATCTCTAAATCATAATGAGCTACCAATGCCATTATTGTTCTAAAAGAATCCTTCGAAGATACTGGAGAAAATGTTTCTTTATAGTCAATGCCCTCATTTTGAGTAAAACCTTTAGCGACTAGATGAGTCTTATGTCTCTCGGCATTTCCCTTTGAATCCCTTTTGGTTTTAAATATCCATTTACAACCAATAGGTTTCATGCCTTTAGGCAATTCAACAAGATTCCAAACGTCATTTTCTTGCATAGATTTAATCTCATCCTTCATGGCATTAATCCAATTTTAAGAGTTAGAACTATGTATAGCTTGACAGAAGTTGATTGGATCATCTTCTGTTAAACCAATGTCATCCTTATGTTCTTGGAGAAAGATGATATAATCATCTGAGATTGAACTTCTCTTCTCTCTACAGATCTCCTTGATGACACTTCTTGAGGTTGTTAAAGTTGTTTGTATAGGTATTTGAGGGAGAACCTCATTGTTGTATTGTTCTTGAACAATGTCATCAACAATAATTAGAACATTATTTTCTATTACTAGATTTATTTCTAGAACAGTATTAGGTATGAGGACTTGAGCACTGTCAATAACATGTTCTTCCTCAAAGACAATATTCCTTATGTTCTCTTCCTTCCCAAACTTCACTTACTCAAGAAATCTAGCATTTCCCGTTTCAAAAAAGGATCTTAAAGTGGGATCATAAAACTTATAGTCTCGAGAGTGTTCGTCATAGCCAACAAAATAACAACTAATTTTTCTTGAATCTAACTTTCTTTCATGCGGCCTATAAGGTCGTGCCTTAGTCAGACAACCCCAAATATGAAAGTGTTTAATGCTTGGCCTTTTGCCAGTCCAAAGTTCATAAGGGATGTTGTTAACTGCTTTAGTTGGGACCCTATTAAGGATGTAAGTTGTGGTCTTCAAGGCTTCTCCCTAAAAAGACTCTAGCAAAGAAGAATGACTAACTATACTTCTCACCATATTCTTAAGAGTTCAGTTTTGTCATTCTGCTACACCATTCGTGCTAGGTTTGCCTGGCATAGTGTATTTTGGAATAATTCCACACTCTTTGAGAAAAAATGCAAAAGGTCTTGGACATTGTTCTCTTGATCCATCATATTTATCATAGTACTCACCACCACGATCAGATTTGACAGCCTTAATTTTCTTTCCAAGTTGAAGTTTAACTTCAGCCTTCAAACTCTTAAAAATGTGTAAGGATTGGAACTTCTCTTGAATCAAATATACGTAAATTTATCTAGAGTAGCCATCTATGAATGAGATAAAATATTGTTGTTCATTCTAAGAAGGTATTGGAAAAAGACCACAAATGCCCATATGTATTAGTTCCAAGACATCTTTAGCTTTTTCAACATCTAATTTCCTCATGTTTGTTCGTTTTCCCTCTATGCATACAACACAGACTTCAAAGTCTGATAAATCTAAAGGTTCAAGAATTTCATTTGACACAAGTCTCTGAACTCTCTATTTAGAGATATAACCTAAGTGTTTATGTCATAAGGTGACTAAATTCTCATTTAATTTTAGTTTTGTACCATGTGAGTTTGTTTATAGTATTTCATTATAGGAACAAATAACATCTAGCATATATAGATTATCAATTAAAGAATCAGAACCAATTAAATTTTAATTTAGGTAGAGACTAACTATGTATTTCCAAATAAACAAGAAAAACCAAATTTGTCCAAAATAGAAATTAAAATCAAATTCCATCTAAAAGACAGTATAACAAAAGTCTCAAATAAATCCAAATAAAATCCAATTTTCAACTATAATCTAAAAGTTCCTATAGTTTCCACTGTAACCCTTTTTTCCTCACCCACAAATATGAATCTTTCATCATCATTCGGCAGTTGACTCCAGGCAACCTTGCATGGTTACACTTATATGAGTAATAGCATCAGAATCCACCCACCAAGTATCTTTAGGTACAAAAGCTAAATTAACTTCAGAACAAACAAGAATAAGAGATTTACCTTTCTTTACATGAGACTTACCTTTCTCTACATGTCATGCAGTGTACTTTGGACACTCTTCCTTCATGTGTCTAGACTTATTGTAGTAACAAGTAAATTCTTCATCTTTCTCTTCTTTTGCTGAGAATACCCTTCCGCAACACCCTTAGTTTTCTTTTTCTTTCTAATAGGTTAAGCTTAACTAAGCACTTTCATATTTGTCTTTCTGCCGCCTCTCTTCCTTCTGCATACAATGATACAATGAGATATAAGCTCATTAAGGGACTGACATACCCTAATTTCGCCCGGGGACTATCGTTCATTGATCTTTTGATCCTTGCTAGTCAGCTTACGGTGTTGAACGCTGATTATAGTGCGAAATAGAGGATCATTCTGTGTTTTAATCAAGAATGCAAAAATACCAAAAAAAAGGGACCAAAAGGGTCTTTTCCTTGGTTTTCCTGGACCCTAGCTCGCCTAGGCCACCAAATAACTTCATGGTGAAGAAACCAGCTCGCCTGGGCAAGCTGCCATAGTCCCAAATGCCTCCATTTCCTATAAATAGGCATGAGGGAGGCTGAGGAAGGGGTTGGACATTCAGTATTAAAAGGATTTTGAGAGAAATCAGAGAGAAGAAGAAGAAGAAAGAAGAGAAAATTGAGGCTAAGGCACTACCGAATTGTGATTGTAATCAACTTCTACATCGTTCTTCGTTTAATGTTCTTCGTTCGTCATCCAGATAGTTTGTGTTTTAAGGATTTGGATATGATCTATGCATCCTTAGGGGTCTTCTTTGTTGTTTTGTGCATCTTCATCTCCTTCTTTTATCATCAGTAATATCTTTTCTTCTTGTAAAATAAATTTCAACTGATCGTTTGTGCCGTAAATAATCTTTTTAAAGAGATTGAAAGTTAATGAATAAAACCAAGATAAAATCAACATACAACTGATTTTTCTCCATTAAAGTCACTTGAGATAGTTCAAGGTCCAACGCCTTAACAGTCTCTTTTGTTCTTGTTAGTTAAAAAATAAATCTTTCAAAAGCCTAAAATCAACTCGGCACACGACTTTCTCGCTTTAAAGAACTACATAGGTCTGAATTCCTCATCGCACCTGAGGATACGTAGGAGCAAGGACAACACCCTTGTCGATCCCAAAAAATAAAGAAACATAAAAAGGGAAAATAAATAATATTGAAGTCACGTTTTTACACACTCAATTAAAGGTTGTCGTCCCTCGGTGCATTGGGTGCTAATACCTTTCCCATGCGTAAACAACTCCCGAAACCTTATTTTCAAAATTTGCAGACCTCTTTTTGGTTTTTTCTAACGTTTTCCTCGAATAAACATTGGTGGTGACTCCCACATGTTTTCCTTTTTGGAAGACGCTCTTTTGGCTTTTCGCCTCACCCTCTTGTCGAAGGGTAGGTTGCAACAGAGACCATTTGTCCTTTTGAGTGTTATAGCTCACTTTGAATTGTAGAAAGTGTGCAGGAAATGAGATCAAAACTAAATGCACGAGCATTTTTCAATTTCTTCAAGAAATTTCTTTGCATTTTCACCCTCAGAAATAACACTTATGACCATAATGCACATTCGATTGGAACGATCTTATTTCTCAATTTTTGCCTCATTAGAGGTTTCTGAAGTGAAAGTGAGTTCTTCCTTCAGTGCCAAATCCAAATCCATACCACAAAAATAATTTCTACGACTTCCTTCCGGACCTTAAAATTTGTCTCATTCAACATTGGGAGACAATTCACTTGAGCAGATAGACTTGCAGCACTAGCAATATATGCTCACAAAAAAAAGCAAGTAGTCATGTCATATATGATATATAACAAGACAAGACGTGTAAATATTTTGCAGAATAGACCAATCACAAGATACCTAGAACAACGTTAATTTCTAGTCTTTGGATAAAGAAATTAAGTTGTAATTGGTACTCTTAAGGCAATGATCAAATATTGACAATAGATTATGTCAAAGAATAATCTTTCTTTGGACCAACTATTATTCACATAAAAACACCTCTTATAATTGTCACACATTTATCACATATACAATATTATTTGGCCAAATTGCGTCTTGGGCCAAACACAATTTACATAAATAATTTCATACTAATATTTATGTAATTTTAATAAAATCAATTTTCACAATAGGAGTTACTTTAGCAATATACTGCGTCAATTAATATAATAAAAAAATACTAGACATACAACTAAATGGGAATGATATGTTACAGCTAAATTTACACCCAATCATAATAGCAAAAAAAATATAAAACATTAATTACGACAAGTAAATATCATATCCTTAAATTATATTTAACGCTATTATTGATTTATACTTAAAATATAATAAGTAAATATCACATCCATAAATATTATCACAAATTCATGAAAGGAATTAAAAAAAATAATAAATCGTGTATTAATTCCTGAAAGAAATCTTTATGGGTAATCAAAGAAAAGAAAAAAAATATGAAAAGGCAATAATATAATTCACGAAAAATTACATTATTTCCTTAATCCCATAAAGAAAGATGATTTACAAAATTATAATTGATTGACGTTGAACATGCATAAAAAAAAAGGATAGATCTACAATATGTAGCTTTGAACCAAAGACTACGGAGGGAATAAATTTTTTTTTTGTAAAACTCACAAAAAAGGTTACACACCGACACCACTGACCACTTTTTCAACCACTTATGTTTCTTTGACTTTGGCTAGCGTAAGAAAGTTACAGTTTCTTTTGTAAAAAAAAATACAAATTTGCATTGGTTTCTTTATGTTTTATTTTTGGAAGGGGTTGAGGTATCATATCAATCATAATAATATCCCCAAAATAAAATTAAAATTCATATAATCAAAGAGATTCAAGCTAAGAACTTTAAATCCCAATAATCTAAGAGTAATGGTAGCTCTCATACCACTTGTTGGAATTTTAGGAGATCTTTTTAAAATACCAATAACTACTATGAACACATTACGTTAGATTATTAAGAAGAGTTTTAGGAATACATGAATCCATAATGATTGATCAAACAAACACATATGAATCTCGAGAACAATCATAAATAATTGATTTAATGACCTTCCTCAACCAAATTTCCATATTCCTTATGGGACCTTTATTTTCTCTTCAGATGGGGAGAGAAGAAAATTGTTTTTGATTTGGTGTATAGGGTGTTAGAGATAGGGGAGAAACATGAAGACTTTGCCTTGAAGCTTGAAGAAGTTTTATCTTTTACATGCCTACCTCACTTAAGTGGCATTTGTATTGATTGTTGTATTGTGTGTTGCATCTTAGTCTCTATCCTTTATGTCGCAAGCTACCCTTCGGCGGGAGGGCGACGCGAGGCTCACGGGTGCATCTTCCAAGAAAGGAAAATGCGCGGAGTCGTCACCATCGTTTATTCGAGGAAAATGTTGGAAAAACCGAAAAAGTGTGGTCTACGAACTTTAAGTGTGAAAGGTTCGGGAGTTGTTTTTACGCACGGGGAAGGTATTAGCACCCCACGCGTCCGTCACAAAGGACGGCAGCTTTTAACCAAGTGTGTAATATCATGTCTTCGATTTGTTTTATTTTCCCTTTTTTACGTTTTTATGTCTTTTTTATGCCTTTTGTATTTTTTATCTTTTTGTGGTCGACAAGGGTGTTTTCCTCGCTCCTACGTATCCTCAATTGCGATGAGGAAATCAGACCTATGTAGTTCTTTGAGAACTAAACGTTGGTTAAGTTGTTTTGATCTTTTTCCGCAAAATCGATTTTAACCGCACAAAAGTCGGTTAAGGCATTGGATCATTTAAACGATCTTTTGATTCTTTTGAAAGGAGAAAAACGTTAAGGTATTGGACCATTAACGATCTCTTTGTTTTTGAAAGGAGAGAAACGTTAAGGCATTGGACCATTAACGATCTCTTGGGGTGGTCGACAAAAGCGGGGCTTTTGCTCCTACATATCCTCAATTGCGATGAGGAAATCAGACCTACGTAATTCTTGCAAAAGTAGTAAAGTTACATGTTGATTTTATGCTTTTGAATGTCCATGTTAACCGATAAAAGCAAAGAG
Organism: Glycine max; assembly: GCF_000004515.6. Taxonomy (NCBI): domain Eukaryota; kingdom Viridiplantae; phylum Streptophyta; class Magnoliopsida; order Fabales; family Fabaceae; genus Glycine; species Glycine max. The sequence continues at coordinate 38,218,111 of NC_038244.2, forward strand.
GACCGTTTAAGGCATTGGACCTTCAAATGGTTTTTAGTGATTTTTGCGGACAAAGCTTGATTTGTGAGTTAATTTTAGTTTTAGTTTCACTTTGGTTATTTAGTCAATTCATTCAAGGAAACTTCCAAAGAAAAACGTCCGATTGATTTTTTTTATTATTTTATTCAAAGATATTTTGATTATTTTATTATTATTTTGCCTTTTTTTGGTTTAACCGTGGTTACAGTGCGAACGATCGATTGGTTAGATTTTATTTTAATGGTGATTAAACGAGATTACAACACAAATGATCGGTTGAAATTCATTTTATCATTTATTAGGTGAGAAAATGACTTAAATAAAAGGTTAAAAGCTCGTTAAAGCGGAAGAAAAGAAAACTGAAAGTAAGCGAAATTAAAGTGAAAGTACACAAAACAAGTAGAGACCACTAAGGGTGCATAGAATGAATTGAAAGATTCAATTTTGGGAACTTACCGGTTGAAGACTGAAGAACGACGAAGAACGAACGAAGAACAGTGAAGAACGGAGGCAGATTTTGCTCACGAAAACGTCTCGGAAGCACTTCGACTCGATTTTTCTTCATGGAAACGTGTTTTTTTACCCAAAATAGCTGAAATGCATAGCCTAGGGATCATGAACATTTTGAAACAGCCCCCTCCCCTCCCCTATTTATAGGGAAAAAGGGAGGTGCTTGCCACCCAGAAACTTCTTGAGGAAGATTTCTAAGCGCACCCCAATTACTAAGTTCACCCACCTTTTCGTACTTTACGGAAAAGTTACGGAAGCCTTACGGAAATGTTTCAGATTTGATTTTCATCTTTTTTTTCTCTTCCATTTCACCAATGTTAAGTGAAATATGCTTACCCAAGATTTTCGGAAATTTTACGGAAGCCACGGAAGCCTCGGAAAGCATTTTTCAACAACGTGGAGGAGCTTGCCTCCCAGTTGCTTCCCCCTTAAGCAACCCAACTTCCAAAATGTTCCGGAAGGGCCTAGATTCGAATTTCTATTTACACCCTTATCTTGATAAGTTCACCCCCCCCCCCAATTTTTGTGTTTTTAGCCATTTTCTTTCTGAAATCTCAGGAAACTTTTCGGATTCCACCGTGATGAGTGTTAAGCCTTCCGAAGCGATCAACAATGGTCCTCAGATGAAATTAGAGTGTAACAGTTTATTTACACACACCCCACTTTGCTAAATACACTCTCGTTTTCGTGTTTTTGACCGGTTTCTTCTCGAAACATCTCAGAACTTTACGGATTCCACAACGATGGGTGTTAAACATTTTGAGGTGGTCAAACGAAGGTCGCATGCCGACAAACGATGGTCCCCGGACGAAACTAGGGTATGACACTTTCATATGTGCATCATGCATAATCATGTAGGAGTAAGAAGAAAGTCTCTATCTTCTTTAGTGTTTAAAACTCTTTATTTTAATCGATTACAAGCTAATCGTAATTGATTACACAAGTGTTTGTAGCTTGTAGAGAAGTTTCTCATATCAATTTAATCGATTACAAGGTAATCATAACCGATTACATAGTTCAGTTGAGGCAATGATTGGTTTTTCAGAAGTCTCTACTTTAATCAATTATCAGGTGATTGTAATCGATTACTTCTCTCTTAAAAGTGTTTCAAGAGTAATCAACAATACTTTAATCAATTACATCAAGAATCTAATGGATTACATTATTCTTGAAAGTTTGCTAGGTTTGGGAAGAACATTTTAATCAATTGAAATGATAATATAATCAATTACTTCTTCGAAATAATCGATTACATTGTATATTTAATAGATTACAGGCGATCGTAACTATTTTCTATATAAATAACCACCTTGTGTTTTAACTTCTAAGTGCAAAAATAGTATGAAAAAGTGTGAGCTGAAGATGTGATACAAAGAGAGAAGATAACATGCTTAGATACACTTCTAAACTTTTTTTATGAAGATCTCATTGTGAAAAATGAGTTGTGAATTTATCTTGAGTTCAAGAAGGCACTCATTCATTCAAGCAAGGTTCTTGCATATGATTGATCAGGTTGTGTCTTACTTTGAATTTGTTTTTCGTGTACATTGTTAGTATATGCATGAATTTTCGAAGGCATGCTAGAATAGGTTTTTCTAGTTTAGGTTAAGGATAGATTTCTCTTAGGTTCTTATTCAGAAAAGACCCTAGGGTTGATACAGTCTCTTTTTCTGGTAGGAATTGAGATTGCTTGTGATCACTTGTAAGAATTTTATATGCATGGTAAAAATATAATTCAGGTTGGATTAGATAATTAGATTAGCTTCTCTAGAAATAGAGAGTGAACCAATATAAAAATTGATGTACATCTTCTCTTGATCTTATCTTTCTTTCTCATTCTGGTCTTGATCAATTTACTAAAAATTAGAGAAAATATCTTTTTAAGAAAGAGCTTTAACAAAAGATTTTGTGTAAATGGTGATTGATTAAATATTGGTTTATCAAAAGTTTGTGATACGATCCTTCAAAAAGAAGTTTTTTTGAACTCTGATTCTTTAAAAGTCTATTTTGATTTAGAAACTAATTCACTCTCCCTTGGTTTGTGAGTTTCATCATCTTTTTTCATGGAGATCATAACTGTGTCTCAAGTTTGTTTTAAACCTATTAGGATTTATATTATCCCCTAACGGGCTAAGCTGATTTCCGCTCATTAAGCCCATATTGATTTTCTGTTGATAGTCTAATAGGCTCACCAAATTATATAACTTATATTGTGCCCATAAAAAAATATAAATAACTAATACAAATGTTATGCTTAATTACTCATTTAGTCTCTATAGTTTCCAAATTTATCCATTTTAATTCATATAGTTAGTAAGTGGATTTTAATTAAAAAAATTTAACGGCAATAACCTTTTGAGAATTAAAATCTAAACTTTAAATATTAAAAAATTTATTTATTAACCACAAAAATTAAAATGAATAAATTTAAAAATTATAGAAATTAAATGAATAATTAAACTTAAATGCTATAATATAATACGGAGCCCACGTTAATTAATTAATTAACAATTATAAAATTCGTAACAGGGGAGGGATATGTATATCGGGATTTATGGAGTGTCAAAGGGAGACACTAGTTTCATGAGGGGAATGAATGGGATTTGCTGGTTAGTAAGTATTTTTGCTGCATTTTTGGAGTAAAAATATCACCTAACCAATATTCTATGGTAGTTGAATGTCAATCATGCAACTCATCCCAAGTAGGCACCGATATCTATCTGTATAATATCATACTTTTTTTGCGGATTTAAAAAAAAATTGTATGGACTAAAACGTATATTTTTATATATAAGAACTATAATATAAAAGTATCATGAGCAGGATGTAGGCTAGGAAATTATCAGGGGTGAATTTTTTTTAAAATTTAATCATTTAAATATTTAACTTCTAACAAACAAATATTTAATAAATAATAAATTTTATATATTTTATTTTATTTTTTATTAACAGTAGTATATATATATATATATATATATATATATATTATTAATTGGTATATATTATTATGTACTAACTAGTATATATTATGTTATTTTTACTGAATAGTATATTTATTATTATGTATTATTAATAATATTTTTTGAGGGGGGCTAAAGCCCCAGAGTGCTCCCTGTCAATCGTGAGTATAAAGATTAAATAAGTAATTAAATTTAATAATAATAATAATTTTTTAAAAATAAATTACTCTCGGTGGCCCAAGAGTCATGGATCTGCCACTGGTTATTATGATTGATATCTTTTCTTTTTTCCCTCTAACTCACTTTATTTCTATTATTGTTATTATTATTAGGATGAGAATTGTAGATGGATTTTTCTACTGAACTTGAGATTCTTCATTCCAAGTTTCTTTACTTGTTTTAAGCATGTAGTGTCCTTGTTCCTTTGTCCAAGAGAAAAGGAATGAACATTTATTTTTGAAACTTTCCCTTGCCTTTTCTCTCAGTAGAAATAATTCATCTACAGTATATTAGTATGATATTTGGGCATACTCTGACTGTGTGGAAGGATTGTTATGCTAATTATTTGTTTGATTTACTATTTTCTTTTATTTCATAAACTTTTTTGGATTTAAGCTTTTATTCCTTAATTTAAATTTTGACTGGCTAATGGTTTTAAAATTTGTTTCGTTATTAGTTTTAGTCTTTATATTTAAGTAATAAATTGATAATATAATAGCGATAATTAATCTAAACATACAGGAAACTAAAAGCATGATTTACAAAAAAAAAAAAAAAAGTTAAACATGTACATAATTATCCGGTCACTCTTCTTAATGATAAGTTATTGGACTACCATTAATATTACAACATTGTTATTATTTCCTTCTGAGGTATAAGAAGAAAATTAATTCACGCCCATTAAAAAAATTAATTAACTTCATTAATGATAAAAAGAGAAAATTGTTGGAAATAAAACTCTAATTAATTTAAGATTTTTTAATATCATATCATTAAATAAGAGAGAGTTAATTAAAATTTATTTATATTTTAATCCATCATACATAAAAATTTTGTGCTTAGATTATAATTTGAAAGAATTATTTAACAAAAAAAACTAAAAATGATATAAAAAAATATTCAGAGACTTTAACTGACCAAATTTTAAATTAGAGAGTAAATGTTGTAATCTATAAAAGTTTAGGAAAAACATTGGTTATGATTAGATAAAAATAAGAAAAGTATTTTTATGAATTTCAATGTGTATTTTTTAATTTTAATGCATCAAACGAATAAGGAAGATATTATTGTTTTGGAAACAAAAATAATTTTCAATTAACATAAAGTACCAATGATTTCATACGGTGCATTATGTTGAATAAAATTATTGGTTTTTAAAGAAATCATTGTCCATGCACCTGTAATGTGGTGGCTTCTATTTGTCAGGGTAATTTCAATGAGTGATTCCCTGTGTTTATACTTACTAGGTAAACAAATAGATGAATTCGTCTTTTCTTAAAGTATAATATGATGATAAATTGGTTTCTAAAATATGAAAAATATAAATTTAGTCTTTGAATATATAAAAAAATACGATATATTAATCTTATGGTTAAATTTATGAGATCATGTTATCATTAAGTTATGATATTTAAGATCAATTTGACAATAAATTGAATTTTTTTAAGAATCAATTTGATATTAAATTAAAAATTTTAGGGATTAATTTATCATTAAATTATTTGTAGGATTAATTTATCATATTTTTTTATACATTTAGAGATTAAATTTAAATTTTTTATCTTTTATAAACTAATTTATTAGTATCTCAAGTTTTATAGACTAATTTGATTATTTAGCCATTTTTTTAACCATCTTCTTTATTTTTGGGCTTTGTTTGATGGATACATAGAATGATTGGACTCCGCTGTTGTTTTCTTCAAATGTTTTCATGAAATAATTTTATAAAGAATGGTTTTAGAAAATGTATTTTTAAGACGATTCTTAGTTGAAAATCGTTTTAAAATGATAGATTTTTTAAAATGATTTTTCAGAAAATCATCTTAAAATATTTTTTTTAATAAATAAATAAAATATATTTAGAATTCTAAGATGATTTTTTAGAAAAATCGTCTTAAAATGTCTACATTCTAAGACGGTTTTTTAGAGAACCGTCTTAGAATGTATTTTTAAAAAATAAAAAAAAAATACATTGTTGATTCTAAGACGATTTTTTAGAAAACCTTCTTAAAATGTAGAGATTCTAAGACGTTTTTCATAAAACCATCTTAAAATATATTATATATATATATATATATATATATATATATATATATATATATATATATATTAAGGATTCTAGGAAACTGTCTTAAAATGTGATTGTTTTTAAAAAAAATTAAAAACCACTACAAATAAATAAAAAAATTAAACTTTGAGAACAACATGTCTAACTCCAAACTAAACCAAATAATTACACTAGTTTACAAAGTTCACAAACCCATAAAAATTTCTCCCATATGTACCACTCTTCTAGAGATATAATAGGAAAATTATTGCACTGAGCAGGGAACAACTCATCGATTTGAGCATGCAAGTGCTGCCAATAATCTTTACATGCGGGCAACTTTTGACAGTATATAGTGAACAAAAAAAAGAACAGTAACTATAGTTAACAAGAAATAAAGATGTGCACCAATAAGAGAATAATATCATTTCATAGTGATTAAAATTTCATGAAAGAATAAAGGATAAAAAGACCAATAGTTCTGATTTTAGGGTAAATTACATTCCTTCAAGATATGTTTGGAAATGATGGAAGGAAAGAGAGAGGACAAATGTTTTATTTCCAATAAATACTTTCTAATTAAATAATTTGTTAAAATAAAAAAGAAAATGATAAATTAGCATAAATTTAATGGCCTAATATTTTATACTTATAAATATTATTGAACTCTCTTTAGTTAACAAAAAAAAGTGTCCTCCCTTTTAAAACACACTCTCCAACGTACCCTCATTTTGAGAAATTACACTCTCATCACCTGAGTAATTAATTTGTAATTAATATGTGCTACACTTGGTCAATTTTTTTTATATTTCAAGCAACTAGTGCATTCAATTGGAAACTAATGGCTAAAATAATATTAAAGCAAACACAACACTTTATTCAAAGATTCTAGGTTCCCACACAAAAAAGGTACCTTAGCAGCCATGCTCCTAGCTCTTACCCATTTTGAAAGAGTTGTTCCTGATTTACCAGAGTCAAAATTTGACGTGGAACAACAACTAACGGCAGCAATGTCTAAAGCCTTCTTCCACCTATTATTAAGGTTTCAAAGAAAACACTCATTTAGGGACAGACCAGTTAATTGTAAACCTTGATGATTTTATAATAAAAATTACAGTTCATGTAGATTTTGTTTAAAAAGACAGTCCATTGAAAAATATAATTATTTTCACGATTAATACTATAAAAGGAAACAAAAAGATTTACTGAAAGAAAAAATAGCTAATATTTAAATAGATTGGGTCCTGACACTAATCAATGAATTTAAATTGGAGAAAATATTCTATATGTAAAAGTGTAATCTAATCAGAAATAGTTAGATATATAAGATTATTACTATCTTCCAGTGACTGTATATAAAAATTAGTAAACTCAACACAAATCCCTTAGGCACTTAAAAAAATCATAAACATGGATATTGAACAAACCATAGTTCCTCACAAACAATAGCACAATCTACCAGATTTCTTCGAGTCCTGTATTGAAAGATATAAATGTGAAACTCGCAAAACAAATTAAAATTATATTCCTATTTGAAACATTATAGAAATAATTGTATCTGGGTAAATGATATATGAATTATATTATTAATAATAATTCAAAGGCTTTATCATAGAACTTTTCAAAGGATTTATTAAAGCAATAATGGCAAACCAAGAGATCCTTGATACACGTGACCTTGCATGCTAACCTATATATAATGGGTAGTATAAAGAAAAAACTGAACAACATCATGTGTACTATCTATTATCACTAGTAAAATTTTAAGGAAAAAAATATAACAAACATGAAACAAAGAAGACACTCTTCAAATATCACACTGCTTGCATATTCAATGGTGGATTTCATAGCCATTGATTCATCTACAGTTACGATGATATCAGTAAATATCTATACCATGACACATGTTACTAGTAATAATCACTTTACTTGTATTGTAGCAATTACTTTTACTTTCATCCTATCACGTGTTACTTGCTGAGTTTAGCAATTAATGCCTTGGGTTTAAAGGCTCTGCTTTTAATTGGTTTCACTTTAGAAGCAAACACTTTGCATTCATACCCAAAAGGTAAATAGTGATGTATTTCATATCATTATCCTCTGTATTAATTTCCTAGTTTCTAAGATAGATCTTATACTTGTCTCATGTTTGTTTTTTTTGGAAGAATCCAAATGATATATTTTCCTTATTTCCTTCTTGTATGTCAAGCTAGCACTCAGGATTGATAAATAATTAACTTCAAAGGCTAGTGTTCAAGAAAAGAATAGAGCAACCTGTTTTTAAATGCTATATCATTTTACATTCCAAATTACAAATTGTTTGTCTGACAACAAAGCAAAAATTCTATAAACCTTGAAGATTTCATGATAAGTAATTTTGCTAGACAAGTAATTTTCTCTACTAGAATTTGTACAAGTAGCATACCAGCCTTTTCTGTTGCATTGTTAATAAGTGACTCATCCAAGCCAATGTCGTGATAATGTGCATGCCATCTTGAAAGCCCTCTTAGTTCTCCTATTCTGAATCCAATAACTTCTACAACATGCTGACAAAAAATTAAACTTTCCTATATGAGAGCTTGCAGTGAAGTTTGTTTAAATACTTTAAGTAGATTCAAAAGCAAATGAAGTTCTAATACCATGTCAAGAATGGAAGAGTAAAACTTCAATCGATTACCTGAATGCACATGAATGTTTTATATCTCATAAAAACTTATACAACACACTACCATACCATAATGCCTACTTTGTTAACACATGATAGGAGTGCAAAAATGGCCTAGCTCAAGCCCACTAATGGGATTGGAATTCAACAAAAATTTATAGCAAAAAGCAAAAAGACCTAAACACAATCTTCATTGATCTAGGGAAAAAAACTAAGACGGGGTGCAATAAGAAGCTATTTGACATGAACATTTTTAAAATATTTGCTTTCAAACAATTACACATTTCTCCTTATCTGCAAATTAGTAAATATTGCTGCACCTGGAGGTGGTCCAAGACAATACATTCAAGTTCTTTGCCTGCATCGGAGAGAACATTTGAAATACGCTTAACACCCTGTAAAGCAACAAAGTTGCTGAATGAAACTGCATTCATATAGAAGGGGAATACACCTAGATAAGGTTGTATATATACCACTTCTCCAACAGTGTTAACGAGAAATTGATGAACTAGTGGGCTTGCACCACCTAAAAGGCTTAGAAACTCCTCTTGAGGTAACAAATCAAGTCCTAGTAATGGAAGATGGAAACAAATGAATTAAAGGGTAATAACCAAAAAATAAATAAACCCATAACTGTTATTGAGTTACCATGATTTATAATCAGAGTAGACAAAGTTGAAGGTTCAATACTTTTCTTCATTAATTCTTAAGCATCTGACATAGGCAATGTCGAGATGATTCGCAAGAATGTTTCTTCCAGTTCCAAGTACAATGATTTGTTGCTGGGTGATATTGGTGTTGCTGAACCATTATCTTTGTATACAACCAGTACCGGTAGCCAATCTTCTACGAGCTTCCCTCTCACCTGAACAGAGCAAAGAAAAAGGCATGAATTAACAAATGCATAGGGTGTTATGGTATTTGGACAAACCTTAAGTGTAGTTCCATAATAAAGCACTTGTAGAATAATAAAGTTCATTTATTACCTATCTAGAAGCAAGTATGGTGCTGGCAGAGACAACATTGGTGAGCCTAAATGTACACCTGAGAATAACAGCAGGAAGGCCAGGCACAATGTTCCTCCATGCATCATCACGAAACGCCCTTTGCAAATCAGCAGTGAAGACAACTTGCTCACTCCATTCTCTAACTGCGACATCAACAACCCTAAGCTCAATCATCCTCTCCACCAGCCATAGAAGATGCTTCCCATTTGTTGAAGCCTTATGCAGATTCAGCCTCTGAACAGCCCCCGTCTCGTTCAGATCCCCTCTGAACACTGGACTCAAATAATCCTCCAACAACTCCTTCACCGTCTTCAAGCTCATCCTAAACACCTTCTCCAACACTCTCTTCGCTGTCTCCCTCAATGACAGATCCCAAAGAATCTTCCCTATGAAAGCCTTCACAAATGTAATGTTGTCGTAACTGTTCATCGCCGAGGAAATCAATCCTTGCAGCATCGCATCGCATGAGTCCTCTCTCGAAGGCCAAACCCTAGCCACAAGCTCCTTCGACTCTTTCTCGCTAAGGAAGGGGATTAATTTCACCACTTTCTTCTCTTCCTCCTCCGTCCACGGCACCGCCTCAAGGAAATCCACACACTAGCGCACACACTCCTCGAAGAGTTCCAGCGCCACCAGTAACAGACCCAGCGCCGTCGACGCCCTGTCCACCGCGATGGTGAAGTCGTTCGTGTAGAAAAGCTCCAGGACGATGAAATGCAACTGGATCGAGCCAACGGCGGGAGCCACGCCGAGGTTGAGGTGGAAGAGATCCCTGTTGAAATTTGAGGTTGCGCTGGCCCAGGGTGGTGAAGGAGAGGCCCACCATTACGTTGATCGTGAAGAGGGAGTTCACATTCACCAGGCCGCAACGGTGAAACGAACCCTAAAGGGGGGGATCCAAGAGAGAGAAACACGTACAAGAGAGTGGGACAGAAACCAAATATTTAAAAAAATAAAAAATATTCTAAGATGATTTTTACAAAATAGTCTTAGAATAACAATCTTTTAAGGCGGTTTTCGCGAAACCATCTTAGAAGGATCGTTTCTAAGATCTCATATTTACAAAAATGTCATCGTCTTACATACTAAGACGGTTCTTGAGGAACCGTCATCGTTTTGTTATCGTAAAAAATGCTTTTTTTATTAGTGCATGGACTACAAACATATTTTATTTGTCTCCCTTTCGCTAGAGATACAAATAGAACTTACCTCCAAAAATCAATACTTTTTTAATTTTATTTTAAACTTTGGAAGACTCATTAACCTTAGACCCAAAAATAGTTGAATAAGACACTCAATATATAGTTTCACAATTTAAAAGAAGAATGGAGCCATCATATATAATTAAAGTACATCAATCTTACAACAATGATATATACGTTAATCCAAGAGTTACTCTTCATTCTTATGATTCATTTTTGTTAAATCTAACGAACAAAATTTGATACAGATGATCTTGGTAATACATAAATACAATTCAACGGTTGGATCAATAAAAATTACATTTTGTATTAAGTTATAAAGATAGCGTAATAATTGTTAAAATTATACCAGTGTAATCTAATCTCTCCTTTGTGTTTGTGTTTGCACTTGTGTGTATTTAGTCCCTATAAATTATACTATTTTTTTATAATTTCAAATAATCTTTAACTAATAACAAAGTATTTAATATATATATATATATATATATATATATATATATATATATATATATATATATATATATATATATATATATTGTTAGCACTCCAATTATCAAATACTACCTATGGTCCTTACAAGAAACAAATGAGAATTTTTTTTGTCTCATTATAAGAAACACATTGTCACTTTTAATGTATTAATTGTTAATTTTTTTAATATACTTAATTTATTGTGAAGTTTATTAATGAGATATTGCCTTATGTTTTTTAAAAGAGAAATTATTGGGATATTAACAATATAAATCATACTTATTGGTTGAAAAAATTATTCCTTGCATTATAAGTAATTTTATTAAATATAACTACTACTACTTAAATTATTTAATTCTATGGATATTTTTAGAATAAAATTTAAATTAATATTTTTAAATTTAGTTATTTTTTTATTAATTTTGATGAATCAGATATTTGTTTTGTTATATAGGATCAGAGATGATAACTTGTTATTAATGTTTTAACTATTTTCACTAAGTAACAAATCTTAAAAATGGGTGGACTGTTTGTTACAATATTGCTTTTCACTACTGTATCAAATTATACTTTCTTACATATTTTTCACTTTCAAAACTATATAATTTAAAACATTTTTTTATTGGCTACATGTACAAATTTCTGAAATAAGGTGTACAACTAAAAATATTTAACTCATTTGATACGATACTTTAGAATGTAAAATAATATAGTTTCAATATCATAGTATCTATTTGTATTTCTTACTTCTTTTATGTTTTCATCAAATTAATCCCCTTTGTTTCTTATCTTAAAAAAAAAAAAAAACCCTTTGATTGTCCGTTTGTTTCCTTGTTTGTTTCTTTAAAAATATTTCTTTTGTAACATGTTTTTTGAAAGTAATATTTCTTTTATAACCTGATCATCAGTTAGGTTACAATGTTTTGCTCCTTGAATAGGATTTATTTGTTGGCAACTAACGGTCAATTATATGTACAGTGCATTTTAGTTACTTCAATACAGCCTTAATTTGTCTATGCATCAGTATCACTCAAGTTATATAGAATAAAACTATTCTTAAAAGTTAGTAAAAAAACTTATTAAATTATAAGTATTTGATAAAATTAATTGTCGATATAGTTAAAAAATATAAAATAATATATTTAAAAAATATAATAAAAAAATTGAATAAATATTTTAAGAATAAAAAAGAAAATAAAACATGCAAAGCAGAAGCTAGCATTTTTTAAAAACGTTATTTTCAATTGTTTAAAAAAATGTGAAAAAATACTTAGAAAAAACTTATTCATCAAACATTTAAACAAACTTTTCATCTAATAAAAAAATTTAAAAACTAACTTAATGACTTGTCAAACATAATGGTAATAAATAAAAAGTTTTCGCCCTTAGTCAAATATACATTGTTGGTCATGATACATTAAAATTAACATGTGGAGTTATATATAATATTCACTTGGTGATGGAAGAAACAATGAAAAGAAATAATAATTTTGAATTCATCTCATTATAAAAATTATTAAATTAACATTTAATATTTATCTATACAAAAAATTAAAAGCAATATACATTAATTAATTATTAGACAATGATCAATTCTTTTCTTGTTTAGGGTGACAATTTTGTAATAAAATTATTTTAATCCGTCATCAATGTACTTCGCCAAACATAAGTCAGTATTCTTCGCATTTTGAAGTACGTGCTTTGTTGGATTAGAGTTCATTAACTTAAGTTTGTTAAAATGAATTTACACAATTTGATTTATGTTTTAAACATTTCTTTGTTCAAAAGTATATTCAATGAAATGAAACTTTTAGATAATAGTAATTAAAAATACTTTTAAATGTGTAATCAATGAAAATGATATATGAAGTTCATTGTGTATTATTAAATATGATTATACTTCTGCAGCTTAAAAAAATAGGATTATATGAATTAGTAATATATTGTTAAAACTTAAAAATAATAAATAAATTATTGAAATATTAATAAACTTTATATGGTTACAAAAGAGTCCCAAAGACAAACATGACTCAAACCAAAAAGACCAAAGCAGCATCGATCTGCACAATACATCAAAATTCAAAAGCCCGTCGAAATTACTATCGCCCAACGTGACCAGCGGTTAAACCGAATACATAACATCATTCAAGCACCCATATCCTGATTACATAAAACCAAGATAAAACTATTTCCTATTGCAGATCAAGCAACTATATTTTATATATATATATATATATATATATATATATATATATATATATATATATATATATATATATATATATATATATATATATTACACAATGATCCAATCACAATTTATAGCGTCCATTCTTTTACACACCAACTATTTGTGAATTTACATGTCTAAACAAAATTCAATTCCGCGTCAGTTTCTTCAACCTCTTTTCAAACCAACATGACTGAGGATAATTGAAACTGCAAATTGTTTTAAGCTGACTTCTATAACCAGGATAAGTTAAAGACTTCAATTAAGCTGCAAATACTAATTCAAAAACGAAGGAGACGTGCAGAACTTGGAGAGTTATGCTGAGTGAAGGATAGGGTTAAAATTGGAAGCATATTATCATAAAAAAAAACATGTCCTCACTTGCTTTTAAGATAAAACGTAAGAATGGAGTCAAAAGTAGGTACAATAATTACTTTTAGGGGTCCCAAACATCTGTCCAAACTCAATTTTTGTGCTTTAAAAGCATGTTTTAGGCTTTCCACTGGAGAACCAAGCATGCTCATTGATATCCCTATAATGATGCATTCATTAATTGTCAAGACCAAGTAGATGAAGTTTATAGCTCCAGATCACGTTGTAACGGGTTAGTCAATTTGATCTCACTTGCCAAAATTGTGAGAGGGATATATTTAAGAAACATGAAACATTAAGGTGGTGCTTGAATTCATTTTGAGTGTTTATTTTCTGTTTTTAATTTTTAATTTTTGAAAATATTTTTTTTAATTTCCAAGATTTAGAAAATATGTATGGAAAAGAAAATATTCTTAAATATTGATAACGTTGATTTATTATTTTTAATTTTGAGTGTTTTTTTAAAATATTTAAAGAAATTTTTTTCTAAATTTTAAACAAATATTTTTTTTTTCAAAAATAAAATTTCAAATTGGCGTGATTAATAGACTCATAATTAAAGTCATTTGGATAAGAGATAGGTTATGTGAGGTGGACTATTGCAAAAGGGGTCGAACAATGAACCTAAAAGTCTAACACCCACCATTAATAATTTTCTTTGAAGTGATAGCCTAATACAGTAAAATCGACTGGGTGTAGGGGTGGAAATGAGTCGAGTAAAACCAAGCTTTACTAGGCTTGAGCTCGGCTTAAGTTGAATACGCAAGGCTTGAGTTTGACTCATTACCTGTTATAGGCTTTTTTTTAAAGGCTCGACTCGGCTTACATAAAAGTTTGACTTGGCCTACGAGCCTATTTAAAAGTTTGTCTAAAGACGTCTTTAACCAATTAATTGTTTTAAAACCTAGTGAAATACTAACTAAAAAAAGAAACTTATAAAATTTCGTATAAGTAACGTACAAATCCAAAAATAATTGATAAACAAAATCATATTGAATTAAAGTTATTAAAATACAAAGTATATCAAAAGAAAATGAAAAAAGAGAGCATAATATTAAAAAATATATGGATTAGAGATGATTTATACTAATATAGCCAAATAAAAATATTTAAATTGTTTGAAAATGTCTTTACAAAATATTTTTTTCTTTGGAACTATTAACCTGGTTGCATTATCCTTTTAACTTGAGTCTTTTTCTTTTTGAAAATTTTCCACATGCAAGTAAACTCTCTAAGCACTTTATGCCACTTCATCCTGTCATTCATAATGACATAAAAATGCTATAGATAATAGTTATTATTATTATTATTATTTTAACAAGCCAGCTTTTCAAGCTTAATAAGATTTTTTTATAGTTTGGTTTTGGCCTTTTTATCTAAAAAAACTTTTTAAAAAGCTTGAGCTTGGCCTTTATAGTAAACAAGTCAAGCCGAGCCGAGCCTTAAATAGGCCGAGCCATAGACCCTTGACAAGCGGCTTGGCTCATTTCCATCCCTAGTGGGGGCATGCCATTGCCAAATGAGAGGCGAATCTTTGCTTCAGAAGCTGCCATTCTGCCACTGATTGTGACCAAATTTTAGAACTCTCCAAAAGGTTGTTATTTAATTTAAATCTATTAAATAATGTCATATCGAACTTTTTTTTTCTTTACATTAAAATAAGTTCGTTAGTTACAAAATGTAAGTGCGTATATTCAATTTAATTTAAGAAAATTGAGTTGGAATAAAATAAATACGATTTAATTATTGAGTTTAATTTGTAGGACCATTTCACTATTAAAAAAAATTGTTAAAGAGGATTTTCTGTGATTTTTTTACCACGATTATTAAACCGTCTTAGATCTTTTCTTTTTACATCAGTTTTTCACAAAATTGTCTTAGATTTTTTTAAAAAAAAAATTAAAACATTAATGTTTTTAAGATGATTTTTCAAAAAATCATATTAGAAAGTTTACTTTCTAAAATGATTTCTTGAAAAAACCATCATAAAAAATTAAAGACTTTCTAAGACGGTTTTTTCGACAACCATTATAGAAAGCATGTTTTTTTTTGTCATACAAGTAGTTTAAAATGAACCAAAATTTCATCAAATTGAAATCAAAATAGAAAAACAAGACATATGATCTTATTGCTTAGTCATATTGGCAAGCAACATGAAAATGTGTTTCAATTTCCAATTTTCCACCACCAATGACAAGCCTAAACAATAATTAAAAGCATTTTTATCTCCCTTTTCATACTCAGCTATTTGTTTCATCTCTCTATTTTCTATCATTTTCTACCAAGAATATCATATGCAGTAAATTGTAATCATATTTTCTACTTGATGGTTGCATTATAAATACGAAAATTGTATAAAACTATAAATTGAATGAATCAGATAAAAAGAAAAATAAAACAAAATAAAAACTCTCTAGAATGATGGATGAATATAAAGAAAATATCCATATGCAATATATGGTTCTGAATAGTGAGCATCTTCAAGATGTGGAGCATTATCATTTGATTGGAATATCAAACAAAATAAAATTAACTGTATAGGTTACAAGTTCAAACCAACAAATAGTTTGTGGAGTATAAGTGCATGTAAACCAATCTAGCTTTAGATAAAAACTGATGGTTAACATACTAATGACAAGCTTCCACACTTGCATGAATGCATTTATATCCGTCTAATGAAAAAGACAAACTATTTATAATTTTATATATAAAGTTGTATGTATAAAAAAAATCTCATTGACTTCAGATATACACGGATGACCAATATTCCCTGGCAAATCATCAAGAAATTAGAAGTTTGTCACTTTATCCCAATTTTGCAATCTTCCCACATAGACTGAAAATAAAAATAGACTAAATCCCTATGTTAAGGTTCTATAAATTTATAAAAGGAACATTCCACACAAAGGGTTCAAATCAATCAAAACAAAACAAAAGCAGTAAAGTATAATAAAAACAACTTTTTTGGTATTCATATCTACTTCACAATTTTTCAGATAAATTTCTACAAGTATGACATAATCAATTGCTAAACTATAGTGGAAACCATGATGATTTGCTTGCTTGGAGTTTAGAAGGAGATAGTTTCCCATGGCTGATGGAGAAAAGAGCATGACCCTACAACCTATATGTCACTCCATCAATACAACAAGATTGGTAATACTTTTTCTCATCTACTAGTTATACTACATCACCAATCCATTCTACTACATGTGAACTATCTGAAGATAATGCAGAGTGTTGTCTAGCTTAGAAATAGACTCAGATTCACACTTAGTTGGCTCAAATAATTTAGGAAGAGACTTAGATTCCAAAATTTCTTTACCAGTCAAAACTTTAGAATTTATTTGTTGAATAGAATTTTCACCTAGCAAGCAAGGGGAAGGACTAGAAGTATCACTAACAGATTTCATAGAGTTATTTGGATCAAGATTCTTATCAATAGCTTACCACATCTTTCTCAATAAGCCCATTCCTTTTCTTGAATTTTGTGAATCTTTTAGCCTGTGCTGAGGATATACTCTACAAAGAAAAATACATAACAAATTTATATTTTGAAAAAAGGCTTAGCTAATATCATATAGATATACAACAGAAAAACAATGTCAAAAGAGATGGTAACACTACTAGAAAAATTGGATTTTAAGTCGGTTCTTATGCCCATGTCACGACGGTTTTCAACCGTCGTTAATGCCAACGTCGTAAAACGTGTAAGCTATTTTACGACGGTTATGGGACCGTCGTTGTAAGGTTTCAATACTACGACGGTTATATATAACCGTCTTAGAATACGCGAAATATTACAACGTTTCTTCGATAACTGTCTTAAAGTGCACAGATAATTTTGGGTTATAAAGACGGTTGTGATGCCCGTCTTAGTAGGTGCGCATCGTCTACATTTTTAAGACGGTTTTGATGACCGTCTTTGTTGTTATGCCCATTTACGACGGTCTTTGTGACCGTCTTAGATGGTATGTCAAGACTGCGTACGAAGACGTTTTAGGGGAAACGTCTTTGTATGTTATGCCAATTTACGACGGTTTTGGGAACCGACTTTGTAGTTCTACATTATGTTGTAATTTTACGACGTTTTCGGGAACCGTCTTTGTATGTATAATTTTTTTTTTTATTTATTTCGTTTTATTGATGCATTTTTTTTACATTGATCTCTGGTACCTATAAATTATATCAGACCATGCAAATTAAATAATAGCATCAAATGAAATCTGAACAATATATAGCATCAAATGACATAATTGTAGCCAACAATTGTAGTCATGCAAATTGAATACCCTTTTTTGAATTAATGATCCTCTAATGTATCCAACATACAAATGTACTTGTACATAATACAAATCAATTTTAGCAACTGCTTTTCCTAAAAGATAAAAAGTAAGTTGCCCATTTCTGTCGAACTGATGTGATGGCCTCCACGTCTAACGATGAGCCATCAGAGAACCACTACAAAATTAACATTAGATAAAATTATTAGTAACTTAACAAATATTAACCAAAGTTACAATTGTAATTCCATGCATTATGTTTACCTTGTGCCAGTCATCCTTCAAACCGGCAGTCACGATGCACCACATCCAGTGCATGACATAATATCCGCACTCAAACCCTCCGCTTTGCACATTAGTCTACATATAACATTTTTAATGGTTACTTAACATTCAACACTTAAAGATGTACAAACGGTTCATTACAAACAAGTATTGATTACCTTGGGTTCAACCCACCGAGGTGCACCTTGATTAGACATGCCTTCAAAAGAACTGGTTATTGTCTTCATTGCACTAGTTAAAAAAAATAGCATATATATGACAACCATTTTTGCAGTATATGTAACAACAATTACCAACTAAATGATGCCATGATTTGTATATTTGAATAGAACCTGTTAATTGCGCCTTTGATGCTAATATCAGGCTTCTTCCTCAGAGAACAAAACCAAACGACCGTGTTTTCCCTTGGGTGGAGAACAAATAGTTGCCAATGTGCCCTGAATTGGACAATTATAATAACAAAATTGTACAACAACAAAAAAAAAATTAAATTCCAAGAACAACTGAACTTACTGATTCAAGTAAGCTCCTAAATACAACTGCCTTTGTGATTCCTTGACCCATGTTTCAATGTATTGTTGGCATTGTTGCCGTCTTTCCTTAGCATTTTGTATAGATTGAGGCTCCAACAAACCATATAGTGACTGATCAGCTTTGCTTCTACCGCACTCATTCATAAATCTATTTCGAAGACAAATCATGATTATTTTAAATGTTTGAATGTAAAAATATTGGTTATCAGGTAATCAAACATAAAGGTTGTAGGAAAATGACTTACATGGTCCATAATTGTAGTATCGCTATGTTTAAACACTTGTCACCTGATATTATTTCCGCTAGATCTGCATGTGTGATGTAAAATTTTGCCCCAATCTCAGGAAGTCCAAATTGGTTCGCCTCCCATGGCACTTCCACTGGATTCTGGTACACATAAAACAATATCTTCATCAACTCTCCCAATGGATCGGATTCACCTGCAAGCTTTGCATCACTACTATGTTCAACTGGCTTCGGCACATTAAGGTCAGAATCCTAAGTGGTACAAAAAAATAAGTATTAAATTTAATCAACAAGCACACAAATATTACAAGTGTGTATTCAAATGACAATTTGGCAGGGGGATTATTATATTACTTACATAAGATAAAGGTTTCACTAGATGTCTGGGCCATCCAATGAATGAGTTCACGGCGTCCCTGACATACTGAATCTCTGAAGTGGGTAACGGGACAATGGCTTCACCATCGTATACAGTGTCAACACACACCCTTACTACATCATCTCCATAAGCAACAGTGTGTATGATGCCACCTACTCCAAAGACCTTTCCCCCTGCCACCAGCTGTGTACTGTCACCACAAACAATGTAGAAGCCCATACTACATGTATCAAATGTAGACCGCTCATTACCAACAACATTATTAGCAGCTTCAGCACAACTCTCTTTCGTGCTAACACGTGCAACAAATACGTCAGGGTTAGACGGTCTTGGGGGAGCTGACTGTTGCGTATGAATTTGGGATAATTCACTCTTGATCGCATCCAACTCCATTTTCATCTTGTCCATACGATCTTTGTTCTCGTCTTCTACCTCTTTCTTCACCTCTTGCTTTATAGTTTGTATGATTTCAACCAATCTTTCGGCGGTGATCGCAGGCGAAGAACTGTGGGACCCACAGGAAGCATGTCCAAAGTAGCTGGTTATGGTCACACCATGTCCACCGACAGGAACACGTCCAGGATGCTCTGGACGACCAATGGCAGTGTTTAGGATGTCTTGACGACCATGTGGGACAAAAGCTCCCTGTTTAGCTTGTTCTTGTAATTCATCCTATGACATTGACAACAAATTCACTTGTGGTTATGGTTACAAATTACAATTTATAATTGTGGCATATATTAGACTTACAATTTTGTCTGCGATTTTTATAATGGTAAGAATACTTTTTTGTCAGCGGGTGTTAATGCATTTTCCAAGGTGGTAAATTTTAGCAATTTCCTTTTTTTTTTTACCTTTGTTTCCAGAGCACAAATACCCCACAGAGGAAATGAAATTAGTACTTGCTGAGGAGTTAGGATTGACAGAAAAGCAAATATCTGGATGGTTTTGCCACAGAAGGTTAAAAGATAAAAGATTGATGAAAGATGAAGCTGTTGCTAATGGGCGACAAGATCGTTCAAGTGGTGTCATCCAAGATCGTGGCAGTGGACTTGGGCAAGATTCATGCGGAAGCAGTAAGCATGCTGATCACAGGTATCTGGATCCTAAGGAGGTTGAGAGCCATGGCCTCTACAATCACGAATTGTCAGTTGCAGATATGACTCATGGATGTAGGAACCGTTATCCTGAAAATGTTAGCGGGGTGGATGACACATAATCTGAGAGCAGCTCATTTTTGCAAGAAAGGTTGTTTTCTCAAGGTCTGGATCCATATGATATGGAGCCTTCTAGACATCTTACACCTAACGGAGCTCTTCCACCCCTAAATCCCAAAGGTGCAATTAACATGGGACACAAACCATCAGGATATTTGAAAGTGAAGGGCGAGATAGAACATGCTGCTATAACTGCTGTTAAGAAGCAATTAGGAAGGAATTATCTGGAAGATGGTCCACTACTTGGTATAGAATTCGATCTGCTTCCTCCAGGGGCATTTGAATGCCAAACTGCAGATCCAGCTAATGGTAGGTTGCACCATATTCTATTTTCCTACTTTTTAAATGTCTCATTCAGTTTGTTTTGTAAGACTGAAATGTTTTTAAGTGTTCAAATTGAAACAATGCCATTTTGGGTTAAAGGAATGTGTTGTTACACATCAAATTGTGAAAAAAAGTATATGATGCATTATTCTTTTTTTTGTCATAGGCAGTGAATGCTTAAAGATAGAACTGGGTGTGATAGGGGATGAATTGTTTATGGAACAGTAAATAAGTGTTTCCAATTCCAAATAACCTGCATCATGTTTATATGCTATTCATTGGGATGATTTAGATGCTTTTAAGGAATTTAAGCTGATGCCTTCTTAGTATTGATACTAATAGGGTCAATGACAATCTTATAAGATTATTTTATGGTCTATATTATTAAGAGCACTTGCCAAAGGAGTGTCACTACTCATAAGCTAGTGTTTTAAGGATCTAAGGCTTTGGATATGAATTTTTAGCATTAGAACCAAGTCACCTTAAGAAGTTCACAAAACTTCACAAAACTACAAGGTTTTATTCCCTTGTGTAGATCATTTTACTTCTTTTCTTTTCCTGATGTCTTGCATTTTTATTTGCTTGATTTTTAAATCGCCGACGCACATACATTGAAGAAGTTGCAGTTTTGTTATCCTTAAATTTGGAAAGCTTATTCCTAAAGACCGATGCTGCCTTTTATGGTTCATAACACAGGGCCTTTCTATGTTAATGTGTGCACAATGTGCTATTTTACTTGTTTAGTTCAAGATTGAGAATTGAGATTCTTACCTGTATAATCTAATGTTTGCTATGACTGAACCATACTCTGCTACAAATCCTCTGCTTCTGAATTCTCCAGAAATCTCTGCTGCAAAAAGACAACCCAGTATTAGCTCTGTAAGTGACCTTTCTAATTCATTTTTCATGAGTTTAGCAATGAAATACTGTCTGTTTAAATTATATGACGCATGCTTGAAAGATTGGACAGTGACCTAATTATTTATGTTACAAGCTTATGATGAGAAAAAAGATTTTACTTAAAACTAGCCCTGAAGATGTATCAGAAGATTCAGAACAAAACCCATCTCTGACTTGTTGACTCCCGAATTATTATATTTTTTTTGAAAGGCAAATAGATAATTTTGTTACCAAGACCAATATCAAGCACAAGTCGTGTCCGAATTGGATGAACCATTACTAGAAATTGTCCACAGTAATGTGCTGCTTCTGTAATGCAATTACAAACAGGAAAAAGGATATGATAAAGTTGATTTATATCTTTGCTTCGCATGTTCACCAAATACCACCACATCCAGTCCTTCAATATTTTCTGTCACACTCCACGAAGCTAAAACTGTAGTTACACAAATGTCCCTCACTGAGATGGGTATAATAATCAACTTTATGATTCCAAACTGAGCTGAAATATATTTCCATGGCGTTCGCTTCTTTTGACATCAGTCTTGCGACTCTCGAAATTTATATGACATTCTTTTATACCATTTCTATTTTAAACAATTGTTTTCAATTGTGTCCCTACCTTTAACTGACCTTTGACAGCACTACAAGTACCTCTTGTTACCAAACCAAAGATCCTGTCACCCACCCCTTACCAGAATTTTCTTTTTAATCTCTCGTTTTTAAGTTTTGGATTTCTTCAAAAGTGGTAGGAAAAGGGGATGCTATCATCTTGCCATTTATATTGGCTTCAGAATATTATGTAGTATAGTTCAAATATGGTACAGTGTTATGGTTTAGGAATCAGTGGTAATGAGAAAGAAATGGATCGGAGTGGTTATTCCCATTACAAGTCACCAGACAGAGTTGGTGTTTGCTGTATTAGGATTACACCAAAATGGAATGAATGGAATAGCTTATTGACAAAAATAATCTTGGATTTGAAAAAGAAAATAATAAATTTTACTTTTAATTTTTTAACAATATAATATTATGCAACATATGAGTTGAATGCACACACAATTTGTGGACAGTTTTTCATTTTGATAAAATAGTTTAAGATGAAATTTGTCAAGACTCGACAAAACAGCAAATGATTCCTTTCTTAGTGGGAATGAGCATATCCTTGGAATGAGATTTGTATCCTAAACAAAGAATGGTGATTCCCCAAGAATGATAAATAAAATGTGGCTAAAATGGAATGTTTATTTTTATTGAGCTAAATGTGACCCTTTTACTTCTTACCTTTGCTTAAGAGGAAAGAAAAAAACTAATTCAGATTTGAGTTAGTAGCAATCTATTCTGCATTACAAGGTTGCCAGCTTCTTCAATTCCCCAATGGATTCTGGAAGTGGTCCAGTCAAGTCCTTGTTGTAAGATAGATCCCTATAAGAGAAAAATCGGTAGTTACTTAAAGCAGAAAAAGAAAAATCAAGAATTAAAAAAGAGATCAAATCATAAAAACTGCTTTCTCTCTGAGCTTAGTTTAGACAGATAATTAATGGAATTAATATTATTGGTTCAAGTACATTGTCCACACGAAGTGTTTGTCATCAGATGTTTGTGCTATGTCACAGGAGTTTCTGCCAAACATCCCTTTCTGCATTGTCAGATTTCTAAGCTGTGGTGAGTGGAAGTAGGTTCTTTGGGTTCGTAGCAAGTATTAGACATTTTTCTGTGCCTTATGTTTGGGTACTGGTAGAAAGAAGGTTAGATGTTATGGAGTAATGCTCCTTTTGCATGCAAAAGATGCATTTGGATAGAATGAAATGCAACATATGCTGATTTTGTTACATGGATTCTGAGGATTCCTGATCCTTGTTTTTTGTATCCCTATTTTTTAAAAATAAATTCTTGATAAATAATAAAATACGTAAAAACCATGGAAATAATATACAAGTCTTAAGCCATTTCCCAAGTGTTAGCTTAACACTAATACTTTCTGGATGCATCATGCAAATCCCAGTGGCAAATTGTCCTCGCTTGAGGTATATGACACACACTCATGGCTTGATCATTGCCTTCTGGTCACAGTTAATAGGATGGAAACTGAGCAGTGTTTGACATCCTCCAGGTGTGACTTAAATTTGATATGGTACAAGCACATACTCAAAATAAAATACTTACAAAGTCTCTAATTCAGATAGTGATCCAATATCTCCAGAAAGCTGACCAGCCAAATCGGTGCTTGATAATGTTCTGAAATACTAGCAATCAAGTTAATATCTCAAAAACAAATTCTGGAGAATGAAACAACAACCGAGCGTATCAGGTAAGAGACGCTACATTGATGTAATGTGTGAATTCTTGCACTTGATTCCAACCCAATCATCACAAGGATCTGAACCCACCCAATTAGGAGGGGTGTTCTCCCAGGTATTTATAAGAGACAAAAATGTGGTCACTGCCAAAGAATACAATTCAGTCACTGAGATCTTATGCAGAGTTGTATAACTTTTGATTGCTCTGAAGATGAGCAGAAGAAATAATTAATACTGACAAACTTTTTCTAAAACATGCAAGACACAAATTTGGTTTATCTTAACTTACTAAAGCAGGTCCAGTGCTTCTGGTTTTGAACTTACTAAAGGTTAGTTCTACGAACTATAAACATTTAATAAATGAGCATTATAACAAACATGGCATTCACATGTAAAGAAAAGGATCAAACACATAGGATATAGCTAGAAAACTGAACTCACAATCTCCATCAGCTGTTTCTCCTTCTGCAACCATGGACAATAGGGCAACAAACTTTGTAGCATCAAAATATGCTATACACTAAGTAGAAAAATACAACTTAGGAATAAGGAACAGCATATAAAAGCTCTGGAACTGGTTGATTTATGAAAGTGATTTGATAACATCTATACCCGTACTCCTTCCCAAGTAAATAATAAAAGTATTATTGCTAGTACTTATGAAAAGTTTAACAAAGGAACTGGGTAGCTGTCATTATAGAGGATCCAAATTTCTCTCTCAACATCAAAAAATTAATGAGAATGGCAATGACACACTAGAATAACCAAGAGAGGAGCGTCAAATATTGATAGTCCTTTACAATAATTTATCAAGCATGAAATTAAACAGAAAATCCAACAGGAGAATTCCTTGTGCTTAAAAATTATCTAAACACGAAAATTTGTAAAGTACTGGTCCTATTGAGGGTCCACAAATGACTTCAAATTTCAAAACTAACAAACTAGGGAGGGCATTGTGACTAATTGGACACCCATCTATATCATGCTATAGCCTTGGCCAGCATGACTATCAATCTACCATCAACCAAACTATTTTATTATTTTTCAGAAGAAACGACAAGTCCACAACTTAACTTATTTAAGAGCAATAAAATTAAGTATGATAAAATACTAACATGCATACATAGGATTACAACTGTACCTGCGACTCAAAAAGCAGATATCAGCCTTTGTCAATTTCTAAATTAACCAATATAGCACTAAACCTGTTGTGCCATGTTAGCGGTCCACGTTAGTCTAGACAATTCTATTTAACAATGAATAGTTGAATACGAAAAACATAGATCTGATTTAAAATGAGAGACCATATATTGAGAAACCACTCCCATAACAAGGTGTCACATGTCCATGTTACAACTTATTATGTTGAGAGGACACAAGTATCAGTAAGCCACTCTTTAACGAACTTTTTTTTAACACACTTTTTATTTTTTAATTAAAATTTATCAGAAATTGTAAAATTATAAGTGGAGCTCAAATAGGAAATTATACCTATAAAATTATAAAATTTTGTAATTTTTAATAAATTTTACTCAATAATAATGAGTTCAGTAAAATGTGTTCTAGAATGTGTCACCGAAAATTCTCTATTGTTATATAAGCTTCTGGCCACCACCTTGACCAATATGATAACAACCCGTTTCTGTGAGGTTGGTTTTCTCCCTGAACATTGACTCTAAATACTGTGAAAGCTACCACCTTCTATTTCTCTTTTATAAACACACTGGATTGCACCAACAAAACGGCTGGAACTATCTGTATCCATTTTATAATTAGTCCCCATCATTTAAGAGGAAAAATAATAAAGTTCCCCTACTTCTTTATTACTTGTTCCTTGTCACCTTGTGAAAGCTTTTAAGCTAAACATAACATACCCTTGATCATATCTGAAACATTAATGATTGTTCTGCTCAGAAACTAAAGCTGATTCAGGCTTTAAAAGTTTCAATGGCTGAAACCAATACTAGTATCAAAAGCTCTAGGCAATTGAGGTATGTTTATAGTTTTGCTGATAAGGTGAAAAGTTTTCCTGGTTTGGCAAGGAGGGCAACATGGAAGGTTGGCAAAGAGGATCCAAGAAGAGTGGTCCATGCTTTGAAAGTTGGCATGGCTTTGACACTAGTTTCTTTGCTGTATCTGATGGAGCCATTGTTCAAAGGGATAGGGAAAAATGCTATGTGGGCTGTCATGACTGTGGTTGTGGTGATGGAGTTCACTGTCGGTAAGGCTATCTCAGTGACATTGTTTTGTTTTTAGATCAAAGCTTCAATTTTTTAGATCAAAAATTCAGAGCATTCATGCATATCACTGAGAAGTAATCACTTAACTTAACTGTTTGTTTCAATTTTCCACCAGTAAACCCGTGTTATCACTTATCAGTATAAAAGCCGAGGACGTGTGAATTTATTAAGAACAAATTACGGTTCTAAAGAGGGGGAATATGCGGAGGTTAAAGCCAAACATGCATTGCTAGAACTGAGGCCAATGTGCTATTACTAATGAAGTTTTGCATGTTTAATTAGACTGTTCTTAAGAAATAACTGTTTATTTTTTAAATTATTTTTAAAAAATTCCTAAAAATATACTAAACCACCCTGACAAAATCTCTACATGTATTTATTTTATTTCTTCACTTAAGTTCAAGGTGTTGGAAGGTAAGGTAGGACCATAGGAATATTACAACACAGATAAAGTAAGAAATCAGGAATTTCGAATACTCTTGCGACACAGTGCCTTCCATACTTCAATCATTTTTCATTAATTTTCTAGTAACTAATCCTGTTATGAATTAGCTCAAGATTAAATCCACAGAGATACAGAAACGAAGGGGAACAAAAGATTTTGCGACAAGGCAAAGTGAAATAGAAGATAAAAGTGAACAAAATCAATCAACAAAAAAAGGTTTTTTTGTGTGTGGGTGGGGCCTCAGGAGGGAGGGAAGTATCAAGCGTAAATTGCAATGTCCAATGGTCGGGGACAGTATGGGGCACACAAGACACGAGTGCAAGACAAGCTTGCTACCAAAAGGGGAAAAAAATATATAATTATGAAAATAAACATCAAACATGTCTTCATCTAGTGCTCTCAAGAATTTTTTACTATGTCGTAAAAATTAGGGGATAAACTATTTTTTTAACGCAGTAGAGTACTTTTCTTCCTTTTATGCAGGTCCTGTTTCTGGGTGGCATGAAGAGGAAAAAAAATGACAGACACTGAAATATTTTCCTCTGGAATAAAATGGAACGTGTCATTTCATCGCAAGCTTAGAGTGATTTGAAAGCCTTACGAATCGCAATATTCATTTTCTTTGTCGCTTCAAAAAACCCCAAAACTGTACATCGTTTTGGATACATGCTTGATATCGGACAAGTTTCATATTTAAGATCAATCAAAAAAAGGATTATCTATCATTATTGTTTATGCACAAGTTTAAGAAGTGGTAAGGAGAAAGAACAACTCACCAGTGACGACGACGCTGGGTTATACTCCGGCGAAAGGCGGCGACGGAGCTGAGGCTACGGTTCCACGGCGGCGGCGGGGGAGGTTCTTTGAACCTTTAAAAGGTTCACTTTGCAGCTGAAAGAAAGTGTTCAGCGGCGGCGGGGGAGGTTCTTCGAAAGGGCGCCTCACTTTGCTGACAGCTTAGAAGATTAGGGTAAGCAACAGAGGAGGAAGAGGTAAGCAACAGGACAGCAAGAGGTTCGAAGGGCAAAGAGGAGGAAGCGCGAAAGGGTTACAAGAGAGGGTTAGAGAGACTTCAGCGCGAAAGGGGAAAGAGGAGGAAGCGCGAATATTAACCCAAATATATTAAGACGGTTTTCATATTAAACCCGTCGTAAGTTTAATTTTAAAAGCACATTCTAAGGCGGTTTTAATAACCGTCTTAGATTTAATATCGTAAAATCCTATTATTATTCAGATAATTACAAAAAAGCCACCGCGCATCTTTTTAAGGCGGTTCCCCAATAACCGTCGTAGAGTCTGTGTCATAAAATGCCAATTTTCTAGTAGTGTAATATCCATTATGAGAATTCATAATTACAAGGGTATTGATTGAAAAAGAAAACAAACTTTGGCAACAACAAATATAAATGAGTAAATTTGGTTCAGACTTTAGATCATCATATTTTAGTAACTAGTTGGGTTAAGGTATGCATTTAATCATTTATTAGCTCCATATTTTCTTTAGGGTCGCTAACTGATATCCATCACATAAGTTATATAGTAAGCAGCATAAAGACATGATAAAAATTGTGATGTTACAAACAAAAAATAAACTCCATTTCTTTTGACTATTTGAAACAATACCTTCTTGCATCCATTATGATTTCAGCAATTGATTGGTGTATTTTATTTTATATATTCATGAACCTGTTTGAAATAATTAGTTGTTAATTTTCAATTGAAGGAAAAAAAGGAGAAGAAGAAATCAATTTCAAATCTCTTCACTAATAAAAATTAAAAATTAACTACTAACATGCATTTGCCAATTAAAAAAAAATGAATCTCTTTGTCATATCTTACATTAGAATTCAGGAAGGAGGAGGTGACCCTTCAAGTTGATGGCTCCAATGACCATATAATTGTGAAAGGCGAAAGGCAAACAAATGAACAGAAACATGTTCACTTTGAGTTGGCCTTTCCATTCCCACCAGATTCAGATGTGGATAACATATCTGGAAACTTTAACAGGGAAATCCTTCACATGCATGTCCCCAAGCAAGCCTCCAACACACTTGTAAATAGAAATGAACCTTATAATAAATGAATACAATATACTTGATAAAAGAACCTCAAAACTCAATGAACACCAAAAAAGTTCCACCAATGACCTCACATACATCCCATGTAGCTTAGACTTGGTTGCAATTATACCATATCATATAGCTAGCTCCAAAACACAAACTTAACAGATTCAAACAACTAAAACCTCACCTGACATCAAAGCTTCTTTTAATATTCTTTTGTTTTCATCACCTCAAGTTCCTATATTCCTTTCACTTGAAGAATTGAAAACAAAAATGAAACAATGGAGAGAAGAAGTATCATGCTTACAAAGATAGTTAGGGTGAGAAGGACAAAATGGTCAATTTGAATTTTGAAAACAAAAGGAGAGAAGAATACAAAGTCAATTAACAAGAGATTATAATGTTTACAATAAACATTAATACAAAATATAAATTCTTCCTATATCATCTAAACCTTTCTAAATCGCATGTTTTTAACTTCTAAAAAGTATGTTGCTCATTTCTTGCGAATTTTTTTTTATGGTCTCCATGTCTAATGGTGTTCCATCACCAAACCACTACAAAATATAAAATATACAAATTAGTCACGTATATGTAAAATGATTAAAAAGTGATAGTAAAATAATAATTGAAGCTTGTTAAAGTAAATATACCATGCTCCATTGTGTATGGACTGAGGCTCAAGGAATCCATACACAGAACCATGACCCAACCTTATACTCTGACTCATCCATAAACCTATTTTTAAGATTACAAATGAAAATTGTTAATCATATATATCATAAGGAATATTAATTATTAGTTAATGAAAGTAGACCTTGAAATAGAATTTACTTACATCATCCACAACTGTAGTATAGATATGTTCAAACATTTGACCCATGATATTATTTCATTTACATCAAAATATTTTATGAAAAATGATGCTTCTGCATTCGGAATCCCAAATTTAGCCCCATCCCACAACAACTTAGGAGGTTTCTCATAAAGATCATACAAATTTCTTATCAAATTAACTAAGGGATTAATTCCACCAACAAGAGTGGACATATGAACAGGTTCAACCTATTTCTTTGGACAAATATGTGAATTCTATTTAGTTAATAAACATAATAATTAACCTAATGTAAGTAAAGAGTTTTTAACAATATAAGAATGTCTTAATACTATCAAACAAATAAATACCCCATCTGAAACAGGTTTCACAAGATGTCTTGGCCATGCAATGAATGCGTCAAGGGCCTGCCTCACGTACTAAACCTTTGACGTGGGAAAAGGGACTTGAGCGTTACCATCATAAACTCTTCCAACACTCACCTTGACCACATCATCTGCATAAGGCACATTGTGTATTGTGGACGCCCCCTCATATACTTTTCCCAAGGCCACCAGGCGGGTAGAATGATCATCTTGGATGTACAACCCCATAGTACACATCACATCATCAACATGCCCTTCCCTTAATGGACTGGTAGCAGTATTAGCACAACTTCCCTTTGTGTTGGCATGTGCACCAAATACTTGTATATCAACCTCAATAGGGGGTGAGTGTTGGGATACCATTTGGCTAAAGTCCTTTTTTATGGCCTTCTTCAACTCTTCCTTCGTTTTCTCTAGACTGCGTTTATTATCCTTTTCTAGTTCTCTCTTCCACTCATCCTTAAGGTTTCCTATTATCTCAACCAATTATTGTGGGTTGATCGATGCAAAGGAACTGTTGGAGGCATATGATGTCTGTCCAAAGTGTTGGGTGATTGTCACACCACTTCCCGCAACACGAACACGACCTGGGTGCTTCAGTCGCTCAATGATAGTATTAAGTATATCCTCATGACTATGGGGAACAAAGTTGCCATGTGTCGTTTGTTCTTGTAATGAATCTTGTAACAACCACGACATGTACATAGATCAAATGAGGTCGTTATTATACAAACCATAAAATACAAAAGAAGAATAAACCTAAGAGATCATCTAGGATACTCTAAAATATTCTTAGATGATATCATACGATATTTCTCATATTTTTAACTAGAAGATTTACAAAATTGGTAGATTAGGGCATTAAGGCTATGCATATTAAAAAAATATTAGAAGTTTCATCTATCATTATGTTTAATCTCTTAAAAATATTCAAATCATTCTGCATAAATCTTTGTCTTTAGATGTGACACTAAAAGTGTAACTCTTCTATAAATTTTTTTTAGAGGGAGGGGGAGGGGGCTTAGTGTTGGTTAATCTTTGGTGTGATTGAAGTTTGAAAATTATGCTTAAAACCTAAGTTGATTTGTGTTTGCTTTTTATTTAGGCCATAGACCTTATTGTTGTTAATACATTTTTGCTCGCATCTCACCCATCTCTGACAAGATTTGATGGTAGAGAGTATGCTTTCTATTCACACACTTAAGTTTTCTTGTTATAGATTATCCTTTTCTTTTTAACTCCTTATAGTGAACAACATAATTTTTCATCTCTTTTATTTTCCTTCTTTCTATTTTACCATTTTTTTTGGATAAAAGAAGAATGTATTGTTTTTTATGCATAGGAAGAATGTATTGTTAGTGTAATAAGAATATTTCTGAATTTTTTTATTGATTATATAGGGTACAATTACAACTATATATATACACCTAAGGAGACTAATTCAAAATAACCAATCCCTACAATGAAGGGATAGATAATCATTTCCTAATATAAACAGTCCTAATCCTAAATATATGCAAATATATGTTAACAATCAAAAAGGAAGAAGGCAATTACATTTTAGGCGAAAATGGGCAATACTTGAAGAACGCAAAAGAGAAAATAAAGAGGCAACCCTAAGTGTCTAAAAAATGCTACAAATTTGTCTAATCTGTTTGCATATTAGTCATAGAAACTAACCTAAAACAACTAACAACCATAAGCAGGGAATTAAAATAAGCCAAGAATACAGTTCTATCGTATAACAATTTCTGGGGGTTGAACATTGTCATATGTCATGAATCAACAACCAAAAGATTGAGTTATTATTAGTGAAGGAACATGACTGATTTTATATTACTTCTAGCACCATAAGATCACTGCCTAGTTTTACCAACAAACACTTTTAATGTGTTTAATTAGAAACTGCTTGAAAGTGTAAGGATATAATTTAAGTCAAAAGTGCTACTCTATTTGAAACCTATTTTGTTAATACTCTACAAGACAATAGAAAGATCACAATCTCAACAAGTGTGGCTGAGAAATTCTACGAATCTAGTTATAAAAGTTAATACACTCGATATCATCACTATCTACTCTCACACAACCATAAGAATTTGATAGAGTTATAAGTCAACAAAGCCCCAAGGAAAATGCAAGAGAGGGGTTCGTTCATACTTTCTAATGATGCTTCTATAGTGGTGGAGGGGTTCACACTTGGACATCGGCGACGACACAATGCTGATGAGAACATGATGGCGATGAAAGCACCACGACAACAACCGCAATAGAGGTAAAGAAAATGAGAAAGCAAGAGAGGTAAGGAGGGCAAGGCACGTGGAGGTTCTACGAGTAAGGGCAAGGCACGCGAGATCTCTAGTGAATTGGAACTGAGGTTTTAATTTTTAGATTGATCATTACAATGACGGTTATCCAAAATTGTCTTTAAACTCATCCTATCTATGACAATTTTCACCAAAATCGTCGTCGTATTGAATGTCTTTACAACAATTTTAGAAAAAACCATCATTCCATAAATTACATAATTGCCATCGGCCAAGATTTGAAGATGATTTTGGTACAATTGTCATTGTCCCAGCATCATTAAAAGCTTTATTTGTAGTAGTGTTTAAATTTAGAAAAATTATATATTTTTAGAATTTATGAAATAAGATTGTTTGTTGAAAATTTTATTCTGTAAAAAGTATATATCATTATTAAGAAACTTTTTTTTTTTACAGAAAACAGGCCTAGACCATTTCATTAATAATAATCAAAGATTGAATCCAATTTGGAACAACTACTAGAGATATAAGTATCAAATTTAGCAGACAGAGCAAGATTATGAGTTACCTATTGGATAAATGGCCTCAATAACTTAAGAGGGGAGGGGTGAATTAAGTTTCAAAATTCCCACTAACATACTTTTAACCCCCTCCCCCCCTTTTAAATTGATAGGCTTAGAATGTATAAGAAGAATAAGAAGTAATCAATTTAACAATGTTCTTTTAAACGTGCAAGGAAAAATTGATTACAATAACATAAATGAGATAAGGGAAAAGAGAAATGCAAATTCGATTTATACTGGTTCGGTCACGCCCTGTGTCTACGTCCAGTCCTCAAGCAACCCACTTGAGATTTTTTACTATCTTTGTAAAAATCCTTTTTACAACTTCCGAACATCCAAAGAATCCCTTTTCCTTGTGCTCAGGAAACTCACAATTCAAGAGACAACCAATCTCTTGATTACAATTGACTTTTTAAGAAGAACAGAAAGACTTCTCTCCTTTAGAGTGGATAAAACAATTCGAAGTTCTTGGATGAACTCTCAATAGATTTGCAAGTGTTTGCCTAAGAGTTGTTGAGAGAGCATTTGACAACGAAGTTCTTTTAGAATATTTCTCTCTTGCTTTTTGAAGTCAGACACACATATATATGGGTCCTTCGTGCCTTTTCAAAATGGTTTGAAGAGATGTGTCTTTTCAAAAAGCTTTTTCTAAAAAATTTTCACTGGTAATCGATTACAGGTTTCTAGTAATCGATTACACAGTTATATTTTGAAGGATCATGACTTTTCAAATTGAATTTCAAGAGTTATGCTGCTGGTAATCGATTACACATCAGTGGTAATTGATTACACATTCAAAATTCAAATTTCAAACCCTTTTAAGAAGTTGCTTTGCAAACTTGTCTTCTGGTAATCGATTACACTGTTTGGTAATCAATTACCAGAGCCTTGACATGTTGGAAACAATGTGTTTTAAGGAAAAAGCTGATCTTGAATGAATCTTGAAGCAATGCTTGTTTGTTGAAGTAACCTTTTCTTAATCTTGAAGCAATATTTAAACTTTGAATGTTTGTTGAAGTGATCTTAAAAACAATCTTGTTTGATTATTCTTTGACATCATCAAAATCACGTATTCATACATTTACATTACCAAATTGACCTATCTCTATACAAACTTTACACTAAAGTTTGGTATATTACAAAAACCTTTTAAACACATTATTTGTTAAAATAAAATTCAACAATCTTATTTCATAATAACCAAATGAATATTTTTTCCTATTTTCTATTATCTAATTTGAAATTCAAAATAAGTTTTGAAACTGGTCTCATTTCAAAACTAATTTTGAACTTTAAACTAATTTTAATCCAAATAGCTAGTTTTAAAATTTGGTTTTAAAACATGAAGTAATTTTCAACCCAATTTAAAACCATAATCATGATATAGTGACTTTCCAAAATCATAGTTTCCAAATCTTTGGAAACCCTAATTTTTTTTATTTAATTTGATTTTTTTTTTACAATTTGTTAACCCTGAAAATTGCAAACACTTCCGAAAAAGAGTTTATACCTATCAAAACAATAATTTTATTAAGAAATAAATTATTTTTTAAGTATGAGGCATAAAATTTGTATTAATTGTAAGTTCTTTTTTATCAATAAAATAATTATAATTTTAAAGTTAAAAGAATTGTCTAAGTATTAATTAAAATAGCTTTAGTCTCGCTCTTTTTGTTTTCTTATTGTACATCTCGGTTAGACTTTGTTGGTACAGCTTGTACCATTGGTTTCGTTATCAATAATATTGTTTTTGCCTTGTTCATAAAAAAAAATATTCATGTTCATTATAATAGTTTTTGTATAAATGGTTTCTATAGTGATTTTAATGCTAACATTTCGGTAGTTATAATTTTTTATAACAATGATTTTAATAGTAATTTCAGTAGAAAGTGAGATTAGATAAAAGTAAAGTTTAGAGATAGAATAAATGGAGATTGAAAACAAATAAAAGTTTAGATAAATGCAGAAAATGTTTAAAGCATTTTAATCCTTATCAAAGTAAATTTTCGTTATTTTTAACTGTCAAAACAAAAAATAATAAATAAAATTAATATCACATCAATATTTAAGGGTGATTTTTAATGGCAAGGACTAAAAAATTAACGGAATAAAAGTTAAATGACTAAAAGTGAGAACTGAAACTTAATAATTAACAATTTGGAGTATTAAATAAATAATATAAGTCCTAATTATTAATTAGTAATTAAATAAATATAAATGATTGCATTTAACTCATATATAAATGCTTTAATTGAGCAAAATAATATAAATTTTAAATTAAAGTATGATTAAATAATAATTAAAAATATTTAATTATTTAATTTATATTAACATATTTTCATAACCCTTAAATTATTTATTTATTTTACAATTAATTATTCAGAATGCTGTTCAATTAAAGTTTTAATTGTAAATTATCTTTAAATAATTAATGACATTTTTTAATTGTATTAAATATATATAATTATTTATTAATATATATTTTCTGATTTAAAAAAATATAATCATAAAATTATATATAATGCATAAAATTAAAAAGTAACCGTTAAAATTATAAGAAAAAATTAAAATCAATAAAAGCATAATATACCTTATACAATATGATCTTCGACAATATGATTAAATAATATTTAAGACAATATTTCCATTTAATTCATATTCAAATATTTTCATAAATTTTTACTTAATATTAATTATATTATTGTATTCCCCCATGAACAACCCAATTGAATGTTGAGTGAAATTATCCCTAGGGTTTGCACCTATAGAAGGCCAGCCCACTTGAAGCATTTCTTCAAAACTGAGTTAGCAAAATAACAAGTGTTTCGCTGATTCATCTTCTTCATGGCAGAAGGAGCAAGAAAAATTCAATCTCAGTAACCCCACATATCCCTCTTCCTCAAGTTGCATTTAGATGCAAGTCTATCATGTAGCACCCTCCATGCTAGAAATGCCACACTGGATGGAACCTTAATCTGCCACAGCTTCTTAAACAAGGGTACTACTTCCTCCTCCGCACTTCCATTCATGATCACTTAACAAGTTTGAGAGAGATAAACAGTCAAATGAAACGTTATTCGTTTTGGTTTTTTGTTTTTTTTTTTTTTTTGCAATGCAAAAGGGTAATTATATTAATATATGTAACTGTAGGTAAACTGTCACAAGAAGTAGCAGCTACCATACATGAGATCAAACGTTATTCGTTATAGTGCTCTGGCGGCTTTTAAGTTTTAGTCCGATAGATTATGACATTTCACTTAACAACATAACATAATGACATTGCTAAATAGAATAACGTACAATCTCGTTTTATTCATCTCTTTAGAATAAGATAAATATAAAATTATTTTTCCAATTCGGCTAAAAAAAAGTAACTCTATCACACGTATTTAAATAATCTTAATAAGGTTTTCTTTTGGTAAATACATTTTTTCTCTCCTATTTTTTTTCAATTTACAATTTAATTCTTAATATACACTATTTGGGACTTTCTCTCTTTTTTTAATTTAAAATATTATAAAATATAAGCATTATATTATATAATTTTTTTAATTGATTTTAAAATTACTTATTTATTAAATTAAATTTTATAATTTTGTTTTTTAATTTTTTTAAAGAAAAAATATACACAAGCTATAAAGTGAAAGGTTCGGGTTGTTACTAACATACACAAAATCAATCTTGTTAAAGGTGTGCTTATGAAATTCTAATCAACATATCGTGTATCATGTCAGATCAAGTTCTAATTGTAGTCAAGTTTATATTTTCTCATGATTTTAAAGACTAAAATAGTAACTAACAAGCTCATAGAAATTAATGAATTAGAGAAGAATGAGATAGAAGAGAAAGAGGGGGAAAAATAGAACTTGAGAGAGAGAACAGACAGGGACGGAGAGAGAGAAAATGCAAAAGGGTAATAAAGATAAGGGGTAAGTTTGGAAGAAAAAACAACTTTAAAAATTTAAGCTCAAGTAAAATTTTTTTAGGACTGGTCTAATTAACCCAAGTCAAAATAAGATTAAATAATTCATCTTCGCCAATAGAATTTAGATCATTATCTTATATTAATTTTATAATTATCATATTTAATATGTTATTTTTTATTTTTTTTCATATCATTTATGTATAATTAAAATTTTAGAATCATTAATTAAATGGTTAATAATTGAAATTATACTAAAATACATAAATATATATAAAAAATTTAAAAAATATTAAAATATTGATAATTATTTTTCATTAATTATAGAATCTATATTCTTTATTCAATTTAGGGAAATATTTATCATAAAAAAATTTAGGTAAATATTTTTTATTTACTTTAACCTTAGAAAAATTAATTTTAATTGATTGAAATATATAAAAATTAAATTTAGGTAAATAGCTCTCATTTTTATAATTAATTAAAAAATATTAATTATTAAGATTTTAATATTTTATAATTTTATTACATATATTAATGTTTTTTGGTATAATTTTTAGTTATTAGTAACTTTAAGTAATTAATAATTATAAAATATTAATTTTATACCAAAATGATTTAAAAGATAATTAATGATATGAAAGAGAAATTAGAAATGACATATCAAATGCGATAATCTACTTCTTTCCGTGTCATTACTCGTAATAACTTCTTTTTTTTTTTTAGTTTTATCTCCTTTTCCGCACCAATGACGGAGGGTGACACTATTACCAATTCGGTAACAGTAAAACACTAAAAGCTGCTCTGAAGGCCCGAACTTTTTCTTTATAAAGAGTTCTAGAATTCTGAATTTCTATGTAGCTCCATTCATATCACGAAATTCACGATGGAGGACCATGACGACCAAACTCACCCACTTCTCACGCGGCGACACCACACACCAGACTCCTCCGCCGTCGTCTTCACGGCGACATCCGATGATATCGCTCCGATAGGCGGCGCCGGCGACTTCGCCAGAGAGTTCTTCGCCGAGTCGAAGAAGCTCTGGTACCTCGCCGGCCCTGCCATCTTCACCTCCGTCTGCCAGTACTCCCTCGGCGGCGTCACCCAAGTCTTCTCCGGCCACGTCAACACCCTCGCCCTCGCCGCCGTCTCTGTCGAAAACTCCGTCATCGCCGGCTTCAGCCTAGGCATCACGGTACGTAATGACACCGAGTTATTATTTACATATACTCATTTGGTCTCTTCACACGTACAATTTCTGCGTTTTAATTCGCCACATGCACTTCTGTAATTCATTGTAGTCTTTAATTTTAAAAGACAGATATTAAAACAGAATAAAAACTACTATATACATAAAAACTAAAACGAATAATTTTTTAGTTTAAAATGGTATAAGTATAGAGATCAAATTAATATAACCAACAAATGTTAAACTAGTTGATAAAAAACTGATTCATATAAAAAAAAAAAGAATGAGTTTAATCTTTGTCATTGATGTAAAAATTTTATTAGTTGATAATCTCTGTAATTACTCTTTTTTTTTTGAATCTTAAGGTTTGCTTGATGAACTATCAGACTTTAACCCATTTAAATTTTCTTTAATAAAAAAAGAGGTCAAATGAATATTGAATGTATTCTACAACATAAAATGTTTTTCTACTCATCATCAAGAATGATTCAAAATTCTGTACTTTACATATTTATACAATTGATTCTTGAGTTTTCAAAATAGTGTAAAGTGTTCCTAATCATTGATATTTGACTCACAGTGTCAACAATCGCAGCAAAATTAACCACAATTGTGATCATAACGGTCTGTAATTTAGAACCACAATAATAAACCTAAAGACTACTTGAATATAATTAAGGCTAAAAGTGTAGTTTTCTTGAGAATTTTTTTACTGAAACAGTAAAAAATTTCTCAAAAACATCTTGTATCCAAACAGGCCTAACACGTACAATTAAACTACTTACTCACTTTTGGATTATTGCAACAAAATTAATCGATCACAACGGTGATCATAAGTGTAATCTAGAACCATGATAATAAACTTTTGGATACAAGATTAAAAATATTTTTGAGAGCTATTCTATTAGAAAAAGTTCTATATTGTCTGTAAAAAAATTCTCAAAAACACCTTATATTCAAAGAGGCCTAACATGTGATTAAACTACTTACCCACTTGTGAACTTACCGCGCAGTTTGGAATGGGAAGCGCGTTGGAAACGCTATGTGGACAAGCTTACGGAGCGGGGCAAGTGCACATGCTGGGAGTGTACATGCAGCGCTCGTGGGTGATTCTGAACGCCACCGCGATCCTGCTGTCGCTCCTCTACATCTTCGCGGGGCATATGCTTAGAGCTATAGGGCAGACGGAGGCGATTTCGGCGGCGGCGGGGGAGTTCGCGTTGTGGATGATCCCGCAGCTGTTCGCGTACGCGGTGAACTACCCGGCGCAGAAGTTCCTGCAGGCGCAAAGCAGGATCATGGTGATGGCGTGGATCGCGGCGGCGGCGCTGGTGCTGCACACTTTGTTCAGCTGGTTGCTCATTCTGGAGTTCGGGTGGGGTCTCGTCGGCGCCGCCGTGGTGCTGAACGCGTCGTGGTGGTTCATCGACATTGCACAGCTCGTTTATATAGTGAGTGGGGCCTGTGGGGAGGCTTGGTCCGGATTTACCTTCAAAGCCTTTCACAATCTCTGGGGCTTCGTTCGTCTCTCTCTTGCCTCTGCTGTCATGCTCTGGTTTGTCAACATTTCTTTTCCCTTTTCTTATTTTCTTTTTCTTTATCGGTAAAAATATGGAATACATAATACTCATATAGTCTGAGTTGAGATGCCTGGTTATTTAAATTATTTTAAATTCTCTTAAACTCCTTTAATATTAATTTTTCATTTATTATATGATAACTATTTCAACATAGAGTATTATAATAGTAATTTTTTTATTTACTCAGAGGATGTTTGTTTTAAAATATAGGTTTAATTATCTATTTAGTTTGTATAGTAGTTTTTAAACTAATTCATTTTAATTCATAGTTAATAAATATATTTTTTAGTTCCTAAAATTTATATTTTAATTTTCAAAAAAATTTTATAATTAAATTTTTTTAATCAACGGCAGGGATCTTTCAAAAAATTAAAATATAAATTTAAAAATTTAAAAATTTACTTAATAATTATAAAGACTAAAAAAATAAGTTTAGAAATTATGAGGATTAAATGGATAATTAAACCTAAAATATAATATTTTTATACTGTACTTATACAATTCATATTTTCAAAAAATATTGTGCATAAGAATATTATTTTTACAAAGATGTTTGTTTAGTTTACATTTAGTGGTTTTTCTTAAAAATATTTAATTAAAAATTAAGAAAAATAGAAAATAAATGTAAAATAATAAAGTGTAAAGTGGTAGTATTATTCTAAAAAGTAACTTCAATCATAAGTAATAAGAATGTGAGATATATATACTCACGTGTCATCATGGAAATAAAATAAGTTAAATATAAAGATTTTATATTTATAAGAATAAAAATTCTTTTGGATTTCTTCAAAACTTGAATTGAATATGAAAATGTAATATTTTCATGCTCGGTTTTTCAAGAATCTTTTATAATACTTTCAAACAAATGTCTCCTTAAAAATTAATAATGAATCATTATTTTTTTTTAGTGTAATATATGCAATGTTTTTCATAATTTTTATTTTCTTGATTAATATCTTAAGAGCAATTAATAAGTTATCTTTTATAAATATCTTAAGAATAAAATCTGCGTAAGTAATACTTTTTTATTTATGAGACTTAAATTAGAAGTAGTGTCTTTTTTTTTAATTTTTGGTAAAGAATTAGAAGTAGTGTTTGTTTCTTAGAAGACTAAATTTATAATATTTCTTGTATTAATTATTTTTAGATTAAATATTTTTAAAAGAAATATTGAATTGATAAACATTCAAAGAGAGAAAAAAAAAACATTAGTATTTAGTAACAGTGATATTTTTTATAAAAAAAATATAAATTTACAATAAATTTATTGTCTAAAAAATTAAATTAATTATTTTTTTAATCTTTAATGCAGTATTATATTAGATATGATTATTCCTTTTCAATTTGCGCGTGATATGCATGACACTGCTCTAAATGAAATATACTTATCATGTACTATTTATTATCTTCCCCTAAAAAAATCTCTTTATTCCTTACTGCATCATTTATTATTTTCTCTCTCCACTCCTTTATTTGTTGTCCTTATGTTTAGATCTCTATTCCACCCATCTCCCTGACCCTTGTCTTCATGTTTTGCTGCCACTACTCATTTATTCGTTTTATATTCCTCCTTTATTATCTATATTGCACGTCAACAATAATATAATACGTAAGAAAATATCTGTTTCTATCGTCTTTCATTTTTTTTTTCTTAAAAAAATATTTTTAATTGTATTAAATGATGTCGTGTGATCTATCATCTATATAACCAATCTCACTTAATAAGGTTTGATTATTGTTGCTGAGAAACTATTTTTGGACTTGGTTAATATTAATCATATCCTACTAATATTGCGTTTACTTGAGTTTAAACTTATTGCATGAGATGTGAATGTTTAGAAGAATTTATGAAAATAAATTATAATTTATATAAAAATAAGTTTAGTTTATTTTTTAATTATAAAAATAAGTTATACACAAACATATATTACTTATATGATAAATACCTCTTTATTAAGTGTTAGGTTAAAGATTTTTATTTTTAATAACTTAAAGATTGATTTAATAAAATATTTTTTTTGGTTGAAAAATCATGTGCAGCCTTGAAGTGTGGTATTTTATGGCCCTGGTCCTCTTCGCTGGATATTTAAAGAATGCAGAAGTTTCGGTCGATGCCTTATCTATCTGGTTAGTAATTGATTATATAAGTAAATATAGCACAGATCTTAGTAAATGATGGCTCACCAGTCCCTCTTAACGTTAATATTGGTCGGTTTGGTTGGATTATGGAATATGAAAAAGGAAAAAAAATTAAGAGAAAATTGAAAAATAAAATATAAATTGGATTTTTGTTTGTTGAAGTCAATTTATTTTTTCTACTTTTTCTCTAATTAAATAAAAAATATTATTATTCATTTTTTTCTACACCCAACTAAGCATATTATCATAACGTACTGCAATTCAAACCCCCAGTTTCATTACCAATTATTAGATATTATATTCTTCGATCGATTTTCTCATGTCTTTCTTCATTTGATCCTTTTTCATACCTCTATTTTTACATTTATTTTATAGAATTTCTTTATATACTTTTCTCCTACATTTTCACTTTTTTCTCTTTTTATTGCCATATATTAAAGATTTCAGAAAATCCTTTATTTTTCATTACTAACTAAAAATCATTCATTCTAGAAAGCTCGATTGAGCGCACAGAACAGCAGAAGCGCTTTAATGACTAGTTGGTGGTGCAGCAGTATCTTAGTTACATATCAATATTTATAAAATACAAATATTTCACTTCACCTAACACTTTAACAAAATTAAAAAATGAATACATTTTAGTTTTTTAATGAAATGAATACATTTAATATATATATAATTTTATTTCAAAGTTACAAGTCAAAATGATGTGAAAAAATAACATGTAAATAAAATTGTAGCCTCAAACCAGCCCAATACTTCTCGATCTCTCACGAAATGTTCAAGTATTCGGAGATTATTTTCCCCAGTTGAATAAATAGCCCTTCATTTTCAGACCCAAAAAAATAAAATTTTGAAAGCCACTCTAGTTATATATTATTCATATAATATATTTTTATGACATTTTTTTTATATATATAACATTATCTATCTTACTTTACATTCTCCCTATTCAGACTCTTTTCCTCTCTCTTTTTTATAAATTAAAGTACAAAATTAGAGGACAGCTATTATTTATTTTTCTTGTTAGTTTACACCTACACTTTGTATTCAAAGATTAATCTTCTTATCATGGCTCTAACTTAATTAATTAAATAAAATATGTAAGTATTATAAATCCTTAGTGTTATATTCAATTTTTACATATAAAAAAAAATTAATCTCCTTTTAAGAGCGGAAGCTA
Organism: Glycine max; assembly: GCF_000004515.6. NCBI lineage: Eukaryota > Viridiplantae > Streptophyta > Magnoliopsida > Fabales > Fabaceae > Glycine > Glycine max. The sequence goes on from NC_038244.2 coordinate 38,261,071, forward strand.
TAGGGGTTGCATTCCCTAGTAGGTAAATTTTCTTTTGCTTTCTTTTGTTTGTTTTCGCGAACTCTACAAAAAACCTCGAACACTTTCGTAGCACACAGTTAAAAATGAAATGGATAACATCCTTTTGATTTACTGATGTGTCTTTTTCAAACAGACAAATTGGAAAACGCTATTACTTTATTTTCTTATTAAGATATGTTTTGATATAAACTTTATAATTAAGAATAACTTATATATGTATATATATTAATTATATTTAATAATATAAAGTTAATTTTATTAAAATTAATTGTATTTAAATTTATTTTTTCATTTTTTATTTTATCTGTAATTAAAAAAAAATCCACTCTCAATGTTTATCACTTGGTATATAGAACGTCCTTCCTGATCCATATTTTAACGTCAATTTGCTGTCATCCCCTACAAGGCAGCGCCCATAAATGTAGATTTCCAACCAAGGACACGTGTCTAGCACTTATAATATTGGAATTGGAAAGTTGTTTTTTCATCGACATTCGACATCTACATATAACGGCGTGCACATTCATTGTGTGTCAATTTACATTTAATACACCATGTTTGACGTAAATGGGAGTATTTTCTCTTTTTTATTTAAATGATTTAAGATTTGAATTTTAATTAATTTTTATATATGAAATAAATTATACTTGAAGAAAAGTATTTATATTGTGTGACTTAATATTTCTGAAAAAAGATTTATCATTATTTCTAGTGAGAATAATTTTTTATATACATCATGATTAATAAAATAAAATACAAATTACATATAATACAAAATTTCTATCTGACTTTAATTCCCCTTTGTATTTGTAAATTTTGTATGACTAGTCCACTTTAGAGTTTAGACAATAGAGTAGTTGGTACTATGACTTCACTGATTTAGATCAGTGATTCGTACTCCCCGATTTTTGTGGATATAATTCTTTATACACAAGTAAGTTGAATTTT